>NW_020292105.1:358061-534330 GCF_003184845.1 Aspergillus ibericus CBS 121593 | reverse complement strand
GTCTGGTGAGAAGGCCACTGACTTGACTATGTTGGAATGGCCGGTCAGTGTGCGCTGCTCGATGCCCGTGGCCGTATCCCAGAGCTTGATGGTGTTGTCGTTCGAGGCCGATGCCAACGTGCGGCTGTCCGGTGAGTATGCCACCGACCTGACTAAGCCAGAATGGCCTTCAAATGTCTGGAGATTTGAGCTCCAGGAATCTTCCACTGCTGTTCCAACTGCCAGTTGATCTTTAACTTTGCTGATGAATATCTGCTTGATAATACTTTTGGTCGGTGCAAATACAAGACCAGCGCGGTAGATCTGTAGTGGAGCAATCGCTGCCATGTAGTTATTTTGACGTATAAACCTTTCCGCATCATATAAAAAATCAGATAATTCAGAGCCAAGTTGCGCCTAGATAACAATTAGCCAGACTTCTAAGCAGCAAACTATAAGCTTATACATACTGTTGACTTTAATACATCTATTAATCCTACCGCTTCCGAAATTCCTCCCATCAGAGCTAGTACCTCCATCCAGTGAAGAAAGTGGTCCTGGAGAAAAGAAAGAACATCACAGTTCTTGATACGACCTTCGCTCTGTTCAACATGGTGAACCCAGTAGCGACAGGCGTATTGTATATCAGCAGTAAGATATTCTTCGATGATCTCAGTTTTAATATCCTCTTGCTGTATTCCGTAACTTTGCAGCTCGCATATATTCTCTTTGAGCCGGGTTTTCATAAGCCGGAGACAATGTGAAGCGATTCTACTATGTGTATCTTGCTCAGGAACATAAAACGGGCACTTTTTGTCCAGAAGGTAGTCTCGAAATGACAAGTGTAGAATCCGGACTGGTGCTTCAAAATCCACTGGTATACTGAGAACAGAGTGGAATCCGTCCAAGCGATTATTGATATCATCAAGTGGAAACTCAATGAGCAGGGAGAGAGCATCAAGGGACAAAGGTGAAGCTAGAAGAATAATTGTCCCAATTATATGTTGGAACTCTTTCTTCAGCTGATGTGTCTCTTCCTCATTAGCTCCAGCAAGAAGCTGGCTTAGGATAGGCGTGTATGTTCGCGCCATTTCGTCTTCTGAAGATGCACTCGCACTGTCGAGAATCTTTTCAAGCCGTTGTTCTGGACGCCATTTTCTCTCTCCGATAAAGCGGCAAATCGTAGCTGCGAAGATAAATAGAGGAATAGCCATTGCCACCAGCTTTTCAATTTTCTCACTTCCGGGCCATTCGGATGATAGTGAGCGCTCTTTTTGTATGGCCAGAAGCTTACTTTCGAAGAAAAGACGAATATCATGTTCAATCACGGACTTGGGAAGCTCTTGGAGGATCAAATCGTGGTGATCCTTATTTTTGTCAAAGCCATTGCGAACAGGGAGCTCAGGTCGGCTGGTTAGGAACACTCGAAGATGCACAGACTTGATTTCTTGCATCTTAAACAAGCAGTCAAGAATAATCTGTTGGTCCTTATCTCCGTCACACTCGTCTAAAGCATCAATAACAATCACAATTGTTGTAGATTGGCTAGTAGACAGCTTTTGGAGTGGCTGATATAAGAGCTTCTCAAACTGTATGTCAAGAGATTTAAACACAACATTCGAATCATTCTCAATTGCATTGAAGATATCGAAACCTAGTTGCCGGTGCTTGATGATTAGTTGACGTGCGAGAGTCGACACAAAGCGCCTTGCGTTACCACGGTCGGCTTCGCCTCGCTTGAAAAAAAAACTGGCACCTAAAAGCCCTTGATTTTGGAAGGATTGAGCGACAGTCCGTGCAATAGTGGATTTACCAGTCCCCGCCATGCCATTTAGCCAGAAAATAAGTTGATCTTGCGACTGAGCCCACAACGAAATGCGGTTAAGAACATCTGTTCTCGTATCTGGAAGACAGTAATCCTCATGCTGATGAGTATAAGAGTCGAAAAATGCTCCTTCCGCCAATAGTAAGCTCTTAAAGCCAGAATGTTCAAGGAGTCTCTTCAAGGAATCGGCTAGTTCATCAATCTTCCGTAGGATATTCTCTGCCTCTTTTGTGCGGTTAAGATATTCGATCAATCCAATCCATTTATCTAACTTAGCCTTTTCATTCTCAACCGAAGTCTTGAGTGCGATAAGTGGTTGCTGAAGGCTATCGGTCAACGTATTGAGTACTCTTTCTCCGACACTTGCTTCCTGGAATTTGCGTATCTGGACCACGTAAGACAAGATAGCTTTATAAAGTCTGATTAATGCATCTTCTACAAGATGGTTCTCAAGATTCCTCTTTTTTTTCTCGTGGAAATTCTGCTCGATAAAGGCACTGTATGTCAGAACATCTGCCAGGTACTCCGATGATTCGAACAGGGAATCGTGGGACTGGGAGTATTTTTTCGCTAACTAGCACACCAAGTAATAAACATATCAGCAGCGACTTTGGATATGCCCGGTTGTATACATACTGTCAGACTAAGTGAGACAATATTCCACACACTAGCTGCATGCTGCGTCGGGTCGAGTGCAGCCACTGCACCTATAATATCTTTGAATGACAGTGCTGCATCGAGAATTTTCCGTGAAGTCTTCCGGAACGTTTGATCAGCTGTCTGATGATACTTTTCATATCCTTCTTTAGTTGTTGTGACGACCTGATCGATTAAATCCTTAAAATGTTTTTTTTCGTCACCCGGCGTGATTGAAATCTCCTTGATTGAGAGAATATTTTGCTGACAATTATCAAGCTGGTTATAAGCAGCTTGCCACAAGTCTCGCGGCTGCAAAGTTTGCGTTGACTGAATGGCCTGGTCCGCAGGCTTGCGAGGGACAGGGTGGGCATCATTATTGGTGGAATGTTCTTGGGTTTTGTTTTGCCTTGATTCGATGATCGGTTTCTCGCTCTCTTTCCGCCGATGGAATGGATGATGGAAACGCTTTCCGAAGGGACGTGGCATCTTGAATATTTCGAAAGATCAGCTGCTGTGTGTTGGGTGAAGGCGAAAGTCCGGGAGAAGAGCAGTTCGAGAGGGAACGCAGCCATCGTCGGCCGATACTAGCGTTAAATTCGTTGCTGAGCTGGCATAGCTGGATGGCAAGGATAATCCTTGCTTGGCTTAGCCAGTCATGGCCAGCTCTGTGGTGCACTGGAGAAGGCGGGGTTTCCTACCTCGTCTACTACCAGAGCCAGAGTCACGTGCCATGGTGTTGGCGTCGGAACACAGAAACGTACCCGGGGGTCGATCCTCTTTATTCATCATATATCGTAAGCTGAATCTTTGAGATAGTTAGGAGGCAATCCTCGGTACCTGATAGAAGCAATATCCATTATTTTGATGAAAACTTTTATGGTTAATCGATCAGAAGATGTGGGTGTCAACCATAGACAAGATCAACAAAACACAAGTCAAGATACTATGAGTGTTCGGATAATCTTCGATTTCTCGTAGTTTCGATAGTTAAATATGGTCTGGGTGATTAATTCGACATCGGATATGGTGTCGGCCCGAGCCGAGGGCCAGTCATGACTAAGGGAAACCCAAGAAACATGGCCTAGATAGCGAATACAACCAACATCTTCAACCCCCTGAGCCGTAGCTCACAACAAAAACCAAAGAAGAAGAAGAAGAAGAAAAAGAAGAAGAAGAAGAAGGCTACTCCACAATCTCAAACTTCACATCCCTCTCCACCCCAAACGTCTCCTTCCAATCATCCCACAACCCCTCCAGTTGGCGCACATACTCCCCATGCAACTGGTCAATATACTTCTCATCCGGCTCCCACCGCTGCTGCACCACCTCAATCGGCTTCCCCACAACAACATTCAACGGCCTCCGATGCGGACAAAACACCCCAAACCGACCCTTCGAAAACGCCACCCGATGACCGACCACAAACTCCCACACCCTCGCCACGACCCCCAACACCGACGACGATCTCGTATCAATCAGATCAAACAACTCGTTCTCCCCGAATGCGATCACAGGGACTAAATCCGCGCCGGTCTCGACGGCCACCCGTACGAAACCCTTGCGGATCTTGATCACCACGCCCATGGTCCCCGGCTTCGCGATGTTGTATTCCCGGCTCCCGCCGACAGTGATGGCGATGGAGCGACCCATGCCGCGCTCGTCGTGGCCACCGCGGGTGAGATGTTTGATGCACGAGGTGCGGGACACGCCGCTGGCGCCCGTGGCGAGGAGGTACTCGCGTTGGAGGGGTTGATAGAAGCAGTCGTCTTTGATGAGGAGGGTGTTAGTGATGCCCGGGAAGAGGGCGGAGAAGCCGACGGGGTCGGCGGCGAAGGCGCCCATGGCGCCGCGGAGGGCGATGCCGTGGGGGTGGTAGCCGAAGATGTATTTCTTGCGGGGGGATAAGGGGGCGGAACGGTAGAGGGTGAGGGGGAAGTAGGCGGCGAAGATCTTCCAGATGAAGGAGGTGCGGAAGGTGTCGTTGCGGTAGGGTAAGGTGCCGGATTTGTGGGCCTTGGCGAAGAATTTGATGTAGAGGATGTAGAGCAGGACGAAGAGGCGGAGACGGGGGACCAGGAGGAGGGAGTAGCCGAGTAGGGGGAGGTGGAACCAGGTCGTGCAGATGAGGGTCATGAGGATGGATTCGGCGATGTCGGTTAGGAAGGGTCTATCCATATTAGATGGGTCTTGCTTTTTGAGGGATGGAAAGAGGAGGCTTACTTGGATGCGCCTTTGCCTTCGGTCTTCGGCTCTTGGGCCGTTTGGAGGATCATGCCGGCGTGGTTCTTGATCTCGTATAGCGGCGGCTGGTCTTTAGGGTTGGCCTCGGGAATATCAATGGCGGTCGCCTTCTCCGGGTTGCGCGCCAGCTCAGCGATCTTCTCTGCTGCTGCCACGCGGCCCTCCTTCCGACACAGCTTGGCAATCTCGGTGGCTTTCTCCTTGTAGGAGCGGTTGTTCATCACCTTTAACAAAGCCTTGCTCAGCTCCTTGGAGCTGATGTTTGGGGCACGGCTCTTGTTGCCATACACGCCGATGCCGAGCCACTCCGCCCGAGCGGCGTTCTCGTAGCAGTCTTGCCAGGCGGGGAGAACCACATGGGGAACACCGTTTCTATTGGAGTTAGCAAGTTGACCTGACAGACAGGAAGAGGGGTCTTACTGAATAGCCTCGTACCACGAGTTGGCACCGCCATGGTGCACCGAGCAGACGATATTCCCCGTCTGCAACATCGCCATGGGCTCGACCTCGAACCAGGGACGAATCAACACGCTGCCCTCTTCAGTCTCCTTCTTGAGAGGCTCAATAGACCGACTGTAGATGTCATCCACATCGTGCGGGTGCTTCGGCAGCTTCCACAGAATCTGCACCTTGCCGCCCTTCCATGAGTTGAGGAACCCTTTCAACCCGGTGGCAATTTCCTCGGCCACCTTCGGATCAGGGGCATACAACGTGCCCAGATTCACCAGGATAGTAGGAGCCTGGCTGAGCCAGCGTGCCATCTCCGGATCCTGCTTCTCGACCGAAGCCGTGGGCAGCAGGATGGGACCAGCCGGGAGGATATTCTCCGGCACCTTGCTGAACGGCCAGTCCAGCTCCTTCAAACCGGGGGAGATGTGATACCGGTCGGGACGCCAAGCATCGGCGAATGGAAAGCGACCGTGAATTTTGTGCTTGATGCGCCATTCACGGATCTCCCGACGTCGGCCGCTACCATGATACATCTTGGCGGTTTTGAGGACGGCCATGATGTTGAGCGGGATGAGATGCCAGGGGATAGGATACGGGAAACCAGTTCCCGGACTTATTCCATTAGCTACGAAGACTGCGAAAGGTGGGAGGAGGGACTTACAGTGGGTATTTCCATAGGGCTGCCGAGTTGGGCTGCATGCCCAGCACAATGTGACTAAGGGAAGTGGTGTTGATGAGAATGGCCGTGTGGCCCGTGTTATAAGCAGCATCTCTGCCCTGCAAGAAGAAGAAATCAATTGCGATCGTCGACGGCTTGACCGTGTTGATGATCTCGACACAGCTCTCGTAAATGTCAACATACTCATCCTCCGTCCACCCCCAGATGTCTTCGCACAGGGATTGAAAGCCGAGCACGGCCCCATGGTATCCCGGGGGATGAAAAGCACCCCGCTTCCCCGTGCGGATAAAGACATCGGTGTTGGACGGCCCCCTTACAGGGTGGAAGTGAATACGCGACCGGAAGGAGTCGTCATAAGCATCTGCGTTGTCTGCCAGAAGTTTCTCCACGCGTTTCTCGAGGACGGGAAACGATCCAATATGGACTTCAACGTTGCCCTGGACGAGGAGCTCGTGTGTGATGGCCAGGATGATGTTCGTTTGACCATGTTCACTGTTGGCCAGGAAAAGCACACGGGTAGGTGATTCAGTCATAGTAAGGAGAGAAGTGCTCAATGCCAGCCGGCTGGTTGAGCAGGCAATTTAAAACCACCACGGTGCTCGGGCAAGGTTTGGGGCAGGGCTTGGGGTAGAAGCAAGGAAGGAATGACAAGAACCCCGAATGGAATGGGTCGAAACCAGCGTGAAACAAAGAACCCTGAGAAGGTGCCAAAGGCGTGATCAGGGTCTGCGACAGGGACCCTTTTAAACCGCCAACCAGGCAACACTTGCAGGAGCACAACGTTTCTGGTAGATGAATGGAGGCTTGGCTGGAACATGGCACAGACACTCAAAAATGAGACCACCGCGGGCTGACCTTGGCTGAACTTTCGAGTGGTTCAAGAGTTGGTCCCAAATCCGGGGGTCGCTAACCCTAAGCACGGCCCCATCCATGGTTCAGCGCCCCCATCGCGATCGGCATCCTCGACGGTTCCCTCAGATCATGGCGATCCAGCCGAGGAAGTTACCGCGAATGGACCCCCCTCCGACAAGGTTAAATGAGGTAAAGCAAAACAGTGGATAGAATGCCACCATTTATCGGCATATCCCTCTGGTCCGGGTAGCCGCCCAGTCATGGAGACGGTAGAGATGGAGTCAGGAGAAGTCAGGAGAACGTATCCAACGATGGTCCCATTCCATCCCCGACTCGCCAGATAAATAGATCCCCCCAGGCACTCCGGTTGCTCTTGACCAGATCCAACTTCCACCTTCGTTTCACTCAAAATGGTGTTTGCCATGGCCCTGCCTTCGGGCCAGATGCCCGAGATCAACCCTTCCAACCTGTCCCTGCCGGTCATGGCGGTTGTCCTTGTATGTCCCCCGCTTTCTTCTCGAATGTGGCTAATTGTCAGGTTCCTTGGATTCTCATTCTGTTGATCAAATTTTCCCCCAAGGGGCCGGCCATCAAGGGGGTTCCAGGGTCGTTCCTTGACCTGTATTGCTGTGGTGTAAGTGACCATGTCTGTTGTATGCACTCATCTAACCATCACAGATTGGTACCAAGATCAATTTTGTCTCCGGACGGAGTGCCCATTACTTCAATTCCCTGCACGTCGCATACGGTATGACACCCGTGCCTCATGGAAAGCGATAGCTAACCCGCACAGGCAATGTCGTCCGGTTCGCCCCCGGGCAAGCCACCACCAACACCATCAAGGGCCTGCGTAATATCTATGGTGCTGGATCCGGCAAAGGCAGTGCCTTTCTCAAGACCGGCTTCTACAAAGGCATCTCGCGTCGCAACATCTTCACCGCCAGCGACCCCAGCTACCATGCTTCGGTCCGCAAGTTGTTCAGCCCATCTCTCAGTCCGGGAAGCATGCAGGCTCATGCGAACGTGATTCGGGAGTGTATCTCGCGGCTGCACGATGTCATCAATGGCAAACTGGAAAACACCGACACTCTCAGTCTGAACCAGATGCTCTACTGCCACTCGGTGGACACGGTGTCCGAGGTGCTTCTGGGCAAGTCGCTCGGTTGTCTGAAGCGAGGCAAGCCCT
This sequence comes from Aspergillus ibericus CBS 121593, assembly GCF_003184845.1. NCBI lineage: Eukaryota > Fungi > Ascomycota > Eurotiomycetes > Eurotiales > Aspergillaceae > Aspergillus > Aspergillus ibericus. The sequence continues at coordinate 526,479 of NW_020292105.1, read as the reverse complement.
ACTTCTGGACGGAGCAGCTTAGTCGCATCTTCTTCTGGGCCACCATCCGTGATCAATTCGCTGGGTCAGGTGTACCCACGATGATCAAGCTGATGCTGCGCTACTTGATCCGCAAGGGCGTTCGGTCTCGTGCGGAACAGGCTAGAATGAGACTCATCAACGAGTAAGTTGTGCGACCGCATTTCCTAACGTTCGCTAACCACCACAGACAACTGACTGCCTCGCACAATCGCCGTGACATCATGGTCGAAGTCATGGAGAGGGCCGCCAACAGTGACCTCCCCGTGGACGAGATCGCCGAGAACTTCTCGGCCATCATGTTGGCGGGCTTCCACACCACTCAGAACGCCCTCTGTGCCACCATCTACTTTGTCTTGACACACCCGGAGGCCCACGCCAAGCTGACCGCCGAATTGCAGTCGGCCTTCGCCTCGCCAGATGATGTGTCGGGTGACATTGCGCAGAACCTGCCCTACCTGAACGCCGTCATCACCGAGGCCCTCCGTCTGTACCCACCGGTGCCACTGGGAGGCCCGCGTGTTTCACCCGGAGCCTATGTCGACGGGACGTACATTCCAGCCGGGGTAAGTGGGCCTGACAGACCGTCTGAAACATTCGCTAACAGACCTGTCACAGACGGAGATCTGTACTTCCCTGTTTGCGCTGCATCACAATCCCGAGTACTTCAACGAACCGTACGAGTTCATTCCGGAGCGGTGGACCGAGCCCGAGTCGACGGACAAGAAGGAGGCGGTCCAGCCCTTCCTGGTGGGCAGCCGGTCCTGCATCGCCAAGTACTTTGCGAAACAGATGATGCAACTCACCCTGGCGTCGTTCTTCATGGAATACGAGGCCGAGTATGTGGGTCCGGTCAAGGACTGGCAGCGCGAGAGTCGTTGTTATGCTTTTTGGGAGGTGCCCGATTTGAAGCTGAAGCTGAAGCTCCGGAAGCGACAGGCTGTGTGATTCATTCCTTATGATGACCTTTCATTCTATCCTCCCATTTTACCCTTTCTCTTTCCCTTTCCTTTTACTCGTTCACTTCATCACTTTTCACTTCTTCGGATTTCACTTCTACACTCTTGATGCTATACCCAGATAAAGTTTTGGTGCAACACCACGAGTTTCCAATATACCATCTATACCAGAAAATGATTAAACCAGAAAAAATTAACTTTTCTGTAATCTGATCCCTCACACGGAGCATCACTAGTTAATTTAACATCTGCTTGGCTCATCTGCAGGGTCCAATGGCATCTGCCAGGGAAATCTCAAACAACGGCGTGGACCCAAAAATGAGGCAACTCACAACCCTCGAAACCAGCACGCACCATAGCTAAGCGTCGCCAAGCCGGCCCAAATGACGGACAGGGTGTGAAATCCGACCGACAGGATCGACAGCTGAAAACGTTGAGGTTTCAGCTAAACGCACATGGTTCTCTCCATCCAGCCCTAATATTGGGTTCTCGCCGGTTCCTGACGATCGGGCGGGCGTGAAACACCGGTTCACCCCCCCGGGCCCCGTCCCTGGTTTACCCATCTTTGGTCTTTGCGATTAGAGTTGCTGCACGGATGTGCGAACGGCTGCGGGCGGAAAAAAGAATAAGGATGGTCGCGATCGCCCAGGGTTCCTTGGGACGGGGGTCGGTCGCAGGAGGCTTCATTTCGGGCGTGTTTGCCATTTCTGAGGTTTCAGGTATAGGGGTTGGAGGTAGCTGCTACGTGGTCCGCGTGACAGGTCGATTCAGGTGTTGCAGTTTTCACCGATTGACTTTGGCGGTCTTTTGATTTGTCTGGTCGTTCGATCGTTTAACCCGATCATTGTCTGTCACGTCCTGCCATGTGCTTGATGGCGGATAGAGAATACTGGTCGCCATCATGAAGTGGAAGGAGGACATTTGTCTGGAAGAACTGCCCAAGGTTGGTGTCTCTTCTGAAACCTGCACAGTAAACTGACAGGAACAGTCCCCTGGCTCTGAGAGCACTGCCATCTCGCTGTCGGATATCGAGAAAGACATCCTTGACAAGCAGGTTACGGCGCCGCCCTCACAGCCCGGGTTCTTTGGCATCTACCGATATGCCAGTCGCTGGGACATTTTCCTCATCATTCTGAGTTCGATCGCATCCATCGCCGGAGGGGCTGCGCTGCCTTTATTCACTGTAAGTACACCCTCTCTGCATTGCTGTCGTCCTACCTAACCTGTGTAGGTCCTCTTTGGCAACCTCACCTCCACCTTTCAAGACATCGCCGTCGGCACCATCACCTACGAGCACTTTCACAACGAACTCAACAAATACGTCGTCTACTTCATCTACCTCGCCGTCGCCGAGTTCCTCACCATCTACATTGCGACCGCAGGATTCATCTACACCGGCGACCATGTGGTCCAGCGGATCCGCGTGGAATACCTGCGCGCGATTCTGCGCCAGAACATTGCCTTCTTCGATAACCTGGGTGCGGGTGAAATCACCACCAGAATCACCGCAGACACCAACCTGATTCAGGATGGAATCTCTGAGAAAGTCGGCCTGGCGCTGACCGGATTGTCCACCTTTGCTACGGCATTCATCATCGCCTACATCAAGTACTGGAAGCTGGCCTTGATCTGTAGCGCGACCCTCATTGCTCTGCTCGTGATTATGGGCGGAGGCTCCATGTTCTCCCTGGTGTATAGCAAGAAATCACTGGAATGCCAGGGTCGCTGCGGTAGCTTTGCCGAGGATATTCTGGATTCCGTCCGGACGGTCGTGGCGTTTGATGCCCAGAATGTCCTCGCTACCAAGTACGATGCTCACCTTCAGGAATCGGAAGGGCCGGCCCGGAAATCACAAATCATCTTTGCTGTCATGGTGGGCGCATTGCTGTCCTGCATCCATCTGAACTATGCCCTGGGGTTCTGGCGCGGGAGCATCTTCCTCGTGCATGGCGATAGCGGCGTCCAGGCGGGTGATATCCTGACCATTCTCATGTCCATCATGCTGGGATCGTACCACCTGGGGAACGTGGCTCCGAATACTCAGGCCATCTCTAATGCCGTAGCGGCAGCCTCCAAGCTGTACAGCACCATTGATCGTCCGTCTCCGTTGGATGCCAGCTCCGAGCAGGGCCTCAAGCTGGGCCACATCAAGGGCAACATTGTGCTACAGAATATCCGTCATGTCTACCCTTCTCGCCCCGAGGTCATTGTTGCCAACGATCTGAGCGTGTACATCCCGGCTGGCAAGACCACGGCCTTTGTAGGACCCTCGGGATCGGGCAAAAGTACCATCATCGGCCTGATCGAGCGGTTCTACAATCCCGTAGCTGGCCGCATCACGCTGGATGGACACGACCTGCAAACCCTGAATCTGCGCTGGCTGCGACAGCAGGTGTCGTTGGTGTCGCAGGAGCCCCGACTCTTCTCGGCCAGCATTTACCAGAACATCAAGTTCGGGCTGATCGGATCAGAGTATGAGAATGAAACCGAGGCGCAAATCACCAAGCGGATTCATGATGCTGCCCGCATGGCGAATGCACACGACTTCATCATGGCCCTGCCCAACCGGTACGACACCAACATCGGGTCGTTCTCGCTGTCTGGTGGCCAGAAGCAACGCATTGCCATTGCTCGCGCCATCGTCAAAGACCCCCAGCTACTTCTACTCGATGAAGCGACTTCGGCGCTGGACGCCAAGTCGGAAGAAATCGTGCAGTCGGCGCTGGATAAAGCCTCCAAGGGTCGCACGACCATTGTCATCGCCCATCGTCTCTCCACCATCAAGGAGGCCCACAACATTGTCGTCCTCGTCAATGGCCACATCGTTGAGCAAGGGCCACACGGCCAGCTCATGGACCGCGGCGGAGTCTACCGCGACATGGTCGAAGCCCAGCAAATCAAGCAAAAAGAGGAACGGAAACGACACGAGTCGATGACCTTTTTCTTCGACGACGACTACGAGACCTTCCGCATGCAAGAAGAGGACGTCCTCAGCGACGACGCCTCCGACATTGGCCTGCGATCCGGCAGCAAGCACAAGCGCCGGATGACTCGCATGTCCATGTTCATCGCCCCCCTCCCCTCCAAGCTCAAACAAACCTTTTCCCTCTGGACCCTCTTCAAATTCCTCGCCTCCTTCAACCGTCCCGAATGGCCCATCATGTTCCTCGGCCTCGCGGCCTCCATCATCGCGGGGGGCATCCAACCCTCGCAAGCCGTCCTCTTTGCCAAAGCCGTCAGCACCCTCAGTCTGCCCCCCTTCGAATACGACAAACTCCGCCACGACGCCAACTTCTGGTCCCTGATGTTCCTCATGATGGGCATGGTCACCCTCTGCATCTACAGTCTCCAGGGGACCCTCTTCGCCTACAGCTCCGAACGCATGATCTACCGCGCCCGCAGCCAGGCCTTCCGGGTGATGCTCAACCAAGAAATCTCCTTTTTCGACCGCGACGAGAACACCACCGGTGCCCTCACCTCCACGCTCTCCGCCGAAACCAAACAACTCGCCGGCATCAGCGGCGTGACCCTAGGCACCATCCTCATCGTCACCGTCAACCTCGGCGCCTCCCTCGTCGTCGCGCTCGTCATGGGCTGGAAACTCGCCCTCGTGTGCATCTCCGCCGTCCCGGTCCTCTTGGCCTGCGGCTTCATCCGCGTCTGGATGCTGGATAAAATCCAACGGCGGGCTAAATCCGCGTACCAGAAATCCGCCAGTTCAGCCTGCGAAGCCGCCTCCGCCATTCGCACCGTGGCCTCTCTCACCATGGAACCGGAAGTCCTCACCTCCTACGAATCCCAACTCCACAACCAACTCCAACGCGACATCTTCCCCATCCTCAAATCCTCCGCCCTGTACGCCAGCTCCCAAGCCCTCCCCTTCCTCTGCATGGCCCTCGGCTTCTGGTACGGCGGTTCCCTCCTCGGCAAGGGCCAATACACCGTCTTCCAATTCTACGTCTGCTTCAGCGAAGTCATCTTCGGTGCCCAAGCCGCGGGGACCATCTTCTCCCACGCGCCAGACATGGGCAAGGCGAAGAACGCGGCCGTGGAATTCAAAAAGCTGTTCCGGAACCAATCCATCAACGCGTACAAAAGCACCGGCGTGCATGTCTCCTCCATGCAAGGTGAGGTCGAGTTCCGAGACATCTCCTTCCGATATCCGACTCGTCTGGAGCAGCCGATTCTCCGACACTTGAACCTCAAAGTGAAACCGGGGCAATATGTCGCGTTGGTGGGATCGAGCGGGAGCGGGAAAAGTACCATCATCGCCCTGTTGGAACGATTCTATGAAGCCCAGGTGGGGGAGATCTACATCGACGGACGGAATATCAACGCGTTAGATCGACGGTCGTATCGCAGCCATCTCGCGCTGGTGAGTCAAGAACCGTCGTTGTTTCACGGCACCATTAAGGAGAATATTCTCCTGGGGGTGACGGATCGTGAATCCGTCTCGGATGAGATGTTGGTTAAGGCGTGCAAGGATGCGAATATTTATGATTTTATCATGTCGTTGCCGTATGTCCATTCCTTTCCCCATCCCATCCGCTTCTAGCCATGGCAGTTACTAATAGATGGTATCCAGACAAGGCTTTCAGACGCTGGTCGGCAACAAAGGCGGGATGCTCTCGGGCGGCCAAAAACAACGCATCGCGATCGCGCGCGCGCTGATTCGAAACCCGCGCATCTTGCTGCTCGATGAAGCCACCTCGGCGTTGGATTCCGAGTCCGAGAAAGTCGTGCAGGCGGCGTTGGATGCGGCCGCGAAGGGCAGGACGACGATCGCGGTGGCGCATCGGTTGAGTACGATTCAGCGGGCAGATGTGATTTATTTTCTGGAGGGGGGGGAGGTGGTGGAGTCGGGGACGCATAAGGAGTTGGTGAGGAGGAGGGGGCGGTATTTTGAGATGGTGAATTTGCAGAGTTTGAGGTGATGCTGCTGCTGTAGCATTTGTGGGTATTAGGGGGGTATGGGGAGGGGGTGTATGATATGGCGTTGGGGTAATGTATATTAATGATTAATTTGGGTGGAGTATAATGGTTAGGAATGAGAATTATTCTAATGGATTGATGATGTTGTGTGAGTTTGGGTTCATAGGGTCATACTCTAGATTATGTTTACATATATCGTTGTTTGAGCATTTCGTCCCACTGATTATTGGTTGTTCTACAATTTCTGAGATTCCATGTCGATAAGAACACGACATAATTCAGTATAGTAGACTGTCTTGTGACTACGGTATTCATAGTACCTGCCTCAGGCATCACAGATAAGAACTTATCTTATCTCAGTACATCTGCATCCGGCTAGTGCGGGGGCTGACTCAGCCTCCGGAGCCCAACTTTTTTGTCTCAATTTGATTCCTCTTCCCCGCAACCTCGTCTATCAGCATAGCACATCACAGCACACCACCCATCATGGCTCTCCCCGCTCACAAGACCTCCTTCCTGGAGTCGTGCCTCTCCGCCAATGTCCTAAGATTCGGCACCTTCACCCTCAAATCCGGTCGCCGTAGGTGCCCCATCCACCCACCAGCATACCCCACTAACACTGACTCTAGAATCCCCCTATTTCTTCAACGCCGGCATCTTCAACACGGCCTCCCTCCTCTCCGCGCTCTCCACCGCCTACGCTCACACCATCATTGCCTTCCTCGCCGAGAACCCCTCCATCCCCAAGCCCGACATCATCTTCGGGTACCCCCTCCCCTCCCTCCCCCAATCATCCCCCCAACTAACCGCTCTAGACCCGCCTACAAAGGCATCCCCCTCGCTTGCGCCACCCTCCTCGAACTCAACCGCATTGACCCCGCCACCTGGGGCAGCGTCTGCTACAGCTACAACCGCAAGGAAGCAAAGGACCACGGCGAGGGCGGGAACATCGTGGGCGCGGCGCTCAAGGACAAGACCGTGCTGGTGATCGACGACGTGATCACCGCCGGCACGGCCATGCGCGAGACCCTCAACCTCGTGGCCCAGCAAGGCGGCAAGGTGGTCGGGTTCGCGGTGGCTCTGGACCGCTTGGAGAAGATGCCCGGACCCAAGGACGCCAATGGTGTCGAGGACGACGCACCCCGGATGAGCGCCATGGGCCAGATTCGCAAGGAATACGGTGTCCCCACCACCAGCATTGTCACGCTGGATGATTTGATCAAGTTGATGCAGGCCAAGGGTAATCAGGAGGATATGAAGCGGTTGGAGGCGTACCGGGCCAAGTACCAGGCTAGTGATTAGATAGATCCGGTCCGATGCCACGTGAATGAATAAAAGCTTTGTATAGATGGTTCTGGCTGGTGGGAACCGGTTTCGGGCAGTGTCCACTTGGTGATTGGCAGTTAATGATGGGTACTTCGGTGTTTTCTCGAAGATCTGTTCGGCATGTTTCGGGATTCGCTCGGTGCCGAGATATTGCCGATGTTGACGCATTCGATATCAGCCACATTCTTTCCCGTCTTGTGGGCGCAGGATTCTCCCGTTACGCGATTTTATCTCTCTTGCCTGGATCGGAATGCACTTGTTGCAGGGTTTTCAGCTGTGATGAGTTGGGCACAATACTGCATCCTGCTGAGGGATCTGACAGCATGAGTGATGACTGCAATGAGCGAGAGTCATCAACCTGCCAGCGACATCAACGGATACAGCGCAGATGGTATCCCAGTCGGCAGCTTCGTGATCCAGTCGACAGTGGCATCAGTGCCTGCAAGCGTTGAGCCTCAGCTGTGCCAGTTGTGATTCAGCTGGTCTGCAGCCGTGACATGCTTGGCCATATCAGTGACAAACTAATCTTGAAAGTTAACGCGTCACGCTAACTTGGCAGTCAAGGTTCATTGACATCAGGATTTTGCAGCGGCGATAGCTCGGCTCGGCGATGGATCGGCTGCCGCAGTATACCTCACATCACTCAGGATATAAAGGGCTACCCAGTCATCCATGGAATCCAGCATTTCATTCCAGGATCATAGACAGATCTAGATTAATTGCTATATTCAACATGTCAATACCACAATCGTTGGACCAACGGCCTGGTCTACCCAGGACCGAAACCCGCGAATCCTTGGAAAACCAGGGCATTTCAGAAAAGGCACCCCCGATGGACTACAATTATCCCGATGTCGGTCGTCAGGAAGACCCCGTGTTCCCGGAGGAGTATACGGTCGAGACTAGCACCGGACTGGTTCCTGAGCGAACGATCGAACGGATGCGCTCTCGCACGCCGTCGCGACGTACCTCCAGCCCAGACAGTTCAGAAGAGGATGTCGAAAAAGCTACCGAGCCTGCTGACTTTGTCACTTTTACTATTAACGACCCTGAAAACCCCTTCAACTGGTCCCGTGGATACCGCTGGTACGTCACGCTCGTCGCCGCCCTGCTGGTCGTCAACATTGCCTACGGCTCGTCCATCGTCACCGGCGGTCTCGGCTTGATTGAAGAGAAATACCACGTCTCCCTTGAGGTTGCAACGCTTACCTGCTCCATCATGGTCTGTGGCTTCGCCGTTGGCCCGCTTCTCTGGTCGCCCCTGTCCGAAATCATCGGCCGTCGTCCCGTCTACATCATCTCCCTCGCTCTGTATACCATCTTCAACATCCCTTGCGCCCTATCCCCCAACATTGGCGGTCTCCTCGTCTGCCGCTTCCTCTGCGGCGTCTTCTCCAGCTCCGGACTCTCCCTCGCGGGCGGCACTATCGCCGACATCTGGAACATCGAGGAGCGCGGTATGGCCATCGCCTTCTTCGCCGCCGCGCCCTACTGCGGGCCCGTCCTTGGGCCCATCGTCTGCGGCTGGATCAACGTGGGCTCCCATCGACTGGACCTGTTCTTCTGGACCAACATGGCTTTTGCCGGCGTTGTCTGCATCATTGTCGGACTCGTCCCTGAAACCTACGCCCCAGTCATCCTCAAACGTCGCGCCGCCAAACTCCGCAAAGAAACGGGCAACCCCAACATTATCACCGAGCAGGAGAAACACAAACTGACCCTCCGCGACATCATCCGCACCTGCCTCATCCGGCCCATCATCATGATCGCCACCGAGCCCGTCCTCGACCTCATGTGCATGTACGTCGTGCTCATCTACGCCATGCTGTATGCCTTTTTCTTCGCCTACCCGGTGATCTTCGGCAAACTCTACAACTACAACGACGGCCAAATCGGCCTCATGTTCATCCCCATTCTCATCGGCGCCGGCTTCTCCCTCCTCCTCACCCCCGTCATCGAAAAACACTTCCATCGCATCTGTCTCTCCCGCCCTCCGACCCCCGAAGACCGTCTGATCGGCGCCCTCATCGGCGCGCCCTTCATCCCCATCTCCCTCTTCATCCTCGGCGCCACCTCCTTCAAACACATCATCTGGGTGGGCCCTGCTTCATCCGGCATCGCCTTCGGCTTCGGGATGGTACTCTGCTACTACGCCGTGAATAACTACATCATCGACAGTTATCAGAAGTATGCTGCGTCCGCGCTGGCCGCGAAGGTGTTTCTCCGGTCTGGAGGTGGCGCTGCGTTCCCGTTGTTTATTACGCAGATGTATGATCGGTTGGGGTTGCAGTGGGCGTCGTGGTTGTTGGCCTTCTTGGGGGTTGGGATGGTGTTTATCCCATATACGTTTTATGTTTTTGGGGGGAGATTGAGGGCGAGGTTGAGTAGGGATTAGAGGGGTTTATAGGGGGGTTTTATAGAGGGGTCTATAGTGGGGGTAGACCTACTGTAATGGTAATGATATAGTTAGGTAGATAGATCGATCAATAATGCTTTCTCTTCTCTGTTTCGGGGTAAGGTATAGAATTTCTTTTTCCAATCTGATATCGGAATGAAATTGTAGCATATTCTAGAGATAAGTCACCGATATAGGCATACACCCAGTGAACCACCAGGCCCTCATATCTCCCCTGAAACATAATCCACGATCGTCCATCAACCATCCACAGCGAGCACAAGACCTCGTTCGTAACTCAAATCCACCCCTGGGCCACAAGATCTGCTTTGGCAAGAACCCCACCCCCATAATATGCCGCAGAACAGTCGTAAGACTCGACTTTTTCAACAAAGCAAAAGAAGTTGTCTCCGAGCTATCCTCTTCCCTCCTTCTATTCAATGCAAATACCGCACGAGCACCCACTGCCTCATCAGAATTGTTATAATCGGCAGTACTGTGATTCAGAGAGGGGATCCTCGTCCAGAGGTATTTGTCGCATCATTTCGAACTCGTGATGCTTCCGATAGCCATAATCGGGTTATGTGACATTCCATTAGACTGTTCTGAGTGGTTTATTCGTGGAATGAATTCAACGGATCGCTCCAATTTGTTTTTTAACATGATTGCTGAAGTATTGGTCGTAATGCCATTTCTAATCAGTGTGGTCTCTCGAGGTCTCGATAATAGACGGCCATAGTGGTCATGGTTGGAGTACTTGTCATGGAGGGGAAATATAACTCTCGGTATCCCTAGTAACAGCCACCTTAACCTGTACTAAGCGAAGGTAGAGATATTCGATGAATTATGCTCTGACTGCATCAGCATCGGCATCAGCAACGGACAAATCTAAGTGCAGTTTATTAATCCCACCAAAGATACAGAACCCCAACCATGCTCCACAGAGCCACCATCACGTCCTGGGGAGTAGGAACATATTCGCACCATTCGCGCTCCCTATTCTTCTGTGATTCCACGACAAAGCAATACACTTCGCTGTATAATCTTTAGCGATATAGCCAGGGTGATAGTAGGTGAGATGTCTTGATGAACCGATTGAATACCATATGTATTGTAGACGATGTTTGTAGGTAATGTCGGGATTGTGTGACAGGATATAATTAAAATGACTGAGATGGGTATGGAGAATATATGCAGATGATTTCACATTGGATTGTGTGTATATACGATAGCAGTGCATGTGTATGAAGGGTGGATGTAGTCATTTGTTGTGTTGAAATATCTCTTGTTGGATATTGTTGGTTTTCAGGGCAGATTAGGGAGTGGTATGGTTGGTGCAGTCTGCAAGGCAGCTTCTCGTAGGAGTTGATGGTAGCAAGATCGGGATCAATCGTGAACAAGGTTGTGAATGATGTTCCTTGTTTTAACGAGGCTGATAAGTTTTGATATCTCAGAAGATTCAGGCAGCCTTTTTTTTCGGATACTTGTAATCCCCCCAGTGTTGGACATTTCCTCTGTGATTCAGATATTTCGAATAGAGTTCGTTTTCTGCGTTGCCAGACCAGCTTGATCCCGTCCTATAAATGCACGGAGAGATGAGTTTCACAGTGTGAAGGTATCTCTAGAGAATTGGAATCTGGAGAAATACCGCGGTGTAGATGGTCAACAGATGTCACTTCATTTAGAGATGGCAGCCAGACTGGAGTATGTGATATCAACCAGGTTATTTGTATTTCCGCAGGTTCAACTGTGGTTTATACCGGAAACTCTGCTTAGCTGTTGTACTTGTGTTCTGAATTGATCTGCAGACCAATTGAAATCAGGCCACTCATGTCCTCTTCAACTGTAGGATATGCTTTTCTAAGAGCATTACAGATATGGATTGTCAACAAGATTCTTCCATCTTGAAAAAGGCTATATTTGCTTGGAAGGATAGGTATATCTGCTTGATCTGATATCCATGCACGCATCTGTATCAACGTTCGGTTCCTTTATCTTCTCTCCGGTGTGAAATGTATCTTGTTTATTCTTAACCACTTCTCGATCGATGTTTTGGATCAGGATATGGTCCTCATTATAGCACTTGAATGATCGAATTGCTCTTTGCCATCGCTGGTATGTCTCCATACTAGTTGGAGAGATTACAAGTACAGGTCTTGATCAGAGCGGTGTCAAAACCCGGTGAAGTGCGTCAGTGACTTCCTGCCCTCTAGCATCCCAGTGAAGAATATGTGCCTGGTGCAGTGAATTCTCTCGGCAATTTCCCTTTCTTCACTATGTCTCTAGTCATACATAGACAAGGTTCGGTGTTGTCGGCACGCTTTGAAGAAGTACATAAACTCAATATGAGAATGTATAGTGCAGGGTAGCAAACACGGGCGCGACTTTTCTTCAACCAGGGACAGCAGGGCCTCTTACCCCCTTCTCGCTTCTCTCCCCTGGTAGCTAGCATAAATATGGCTTCGTTTGGACGCATTACGCGAGTAGTCTCCTAGTAACTTAGATCCCTATCAGGATCACGGCAAATGCTACGGTCGAGATCTATCGAAAGACTTAAAAACATATGCAAGGTGAGTAACGAGACAGGGTCAAGCTCATGTCATTGATTGGTTAAGACGATGAGCAGTGATCACAAATGCCGCAGTTTGTCCAGCCAGTTTAGAAGAATCCATCAAGGTAGTATGTTGCCAAGGAATTAGAATAGGGAACAGTTGGGATGTATGTGCATCTCCGCCGGTCCCGAGCGATCCGCTCATTGAATACTGCATGAATCAAGCTATTGAATGGAACAGGATGCATCTGGTTCTCCGATCTGGTCAAGCTGAGTGAGCATCCTGCATAGGCAGACAGTAAATCAGCCCTTCCTATCCAGCCTAATGGGGCCACCGATCGATAGCAGATGGCCCAACGGTTAGATCCGGATCTTTCCGGCGTATCAGCCCTATGACCACTGCATCCTCGCACACGCACTCCACAGCATCAAGGCAGGCCCACTCGACCAGAAAAGTTCCTCATAATGAGAGCATGGCCAACCGGTGATGCAGAAACGTGTCGAGGAATCGGTGTCACCATTCACCTAGACGACAGTAGTGGGTAGGGCTATCATGTCCGACTAGTGGCTGGGCAGCCATCCACCACGCATCCCCGACTATAATAAAGCATGTGAAATCCCACCAGCCCAATAACCTCATCATCCACGTGGGTATTTCAGCAGCAGTATCCGGCGGATTGCATGTGATTCTCGGTCCCTTCCGATCGGAATCGGCTCACGACCAGCCCGGCTGAACAGCTGACTCGGCAGCCCGGAGATTAGGGAGGGACTTGGCTGGTATGTGAGTATCCCACGCAGCATGTGGACTCCATCAGGAGACCGTCTGCTGTGGGAGCACCAATCAGCCTGATGGACAGACTAATTGGGCCAGGCTGAGTGCCAGCTGGCACCTTGGCAGCAATTGGTAAGCGACAGGTCAACATCGATTATCATAAGCAATCAATGTCATTCTTATCCAGGGAATGCATAAGTTGTGCACGGCACCATATCCAGGCACGTTTCAAATTTTCACCCCGGGGGGTGGCGGGTCTTGACTGCATGGCAACCCGATGGCTCCACCACTGATTCAGCGGATCCAGCCGGCTGCAACGATCCCGCTGCCATTGGCTCCCCCCGGCGGATGCCACCAGCGCTGACTCGCGCTCTCGCGATGCCCTAAACACAATTCACCATCCCCGAGCGGCTCTGCTTATGGCTACGGATGCCCCTGCCCGTCGCCATCCTGCACGATTTATGCATCTCGCTTATGCTGGCGGATTTTAAATATCTACCATGCGCCATCCTTTCCACGATCCGCATCGTCCCCTCATCATCCTCATCATCCATCATGCCCGACCTTGAGGAACAAGCCGAAAAGACCTCCGACCCCGTGGTCAGCGCCGGGTCCAGCACCACCACCGTGGCCCAGCTCTATCCCGAGACGGACCTCGATAAAGGCATCGTCGGCTGGGATGGTCAACTGGACCCGGCCAATCCGCAAAACTTTACCCAGAACAAGAAATGGATCCTCCTCGCGCTGATCAGCTCCTTCACCTTCATCTCGCCCCTGGCATCCAGCATGTTCTCCCCGGCCATCGGCTACATGGCCGCCGACTTTCACGTCACCAATGAGTCGCTCCTGTCCTTCAGCGTGACCATCTTCCTGCTCGGATACACCGTATGTCTATCCTCCCCCCTCCCCCTCTACATTCCCCACTAATCTTCCCAGTTCGGTCCCCTCGTCCTCGCCCCGCTCAGCGAAATCTACGGCCGTCGCATCATCTTCAGCTTCGCCAACTGGTTCTTCGTGGTCTGGCAACTTGGCTGCGCCCTGGCCCCCAACCTCACCAGTCTGATCATCTTCCGCCTCTTGGCCGGCGTCGGCGGCGTCGGCTGCGTAACCCTCGGCGCGGGCGTCATCGCCGACCTCTTCCCCATCCAACAACGCGGCATGGCCACCTCCATCTGGGCCCTGGGCCCCCTCATCGGCCCCGTCATCGGTCCCATCTGCGGCGGGTTCATCGGCGAAGAAATCGGCTGGCGCTGGGTCTTCTGGATCCTGCTGATCGCCAGCGGCGCCATCGCAGCCATGATCGAAGTGTTCAACCGGGAAACCTACGCCCCGGTCCTCATCCGATGGAAAACGCACCAACTGGCCAAAGACCTCCAGCGCGATGACCTCCGCAGCGCCTACGATCTCGCCCGCGGCACCACCACCACCGTCCCCACGGCCTCCCACGTCCTCCGCCAGGGTCTCCGGCGCCCGCTCATCCTCCTCGTCAAATCCCCCATCGTCCTCCTCCTCTCCGTCTACATGGCCGTCGTCTACGGCCTCCTCTACCTCTTCTTCACCACCATCACCTCCGTCTTCGAAGAAACCTACGGCTTCTCCACCGGTCTCTCCGGCCTCGCCTACCTCGGCATCGGCATCGGCTTCCTCGTCGGTCTCCTCCTCATCGCCCTCTCCAGCGATCGCATCGTCAAGAAACTCACCGCCCGCAACCACGGCACCTTCCTCCCGGAGATGCGTCTCCCCACCATGATCGTCTTCAGCTGTCTCCTCCCCATCAGCTTCTTCTGGTACGGCTGGTCCGCCAAATACCACGTCCACTGGATCGTCCCCATCCTCGGCATGATGCCCTTCGGCATCGGCATGATGGGCCTGTACATGCCCATCCAGACCTACGTGATTGACTGTTATCCGGCGTATGCGGCCAGTGCCAATGCCGCGTTGACGGCGTTGCGGAGTCTGGTCGGCGCGTTGTTGCCCTTGGCGGGTCCGAAGCTGTTTAGTAGTTTGGGGCTGGGGTGGGGGAATTCTTTGCTGGGGTTTCTGGCGTTGGCGTTTGTGCCGGTGCCGATCTTCTTTAATCGGTATGGACAGCGCATTCGGGAGAAGTATCCGGTGAATTTGGAGGGGTAGGATGGATGATGGTGACTGGAAAAAAAGTCGATTAGATGTATATATTGCGAGGGAGGGGTTATTTCTTTATACGATGGATTAATACTGTTGCTTTATGGTACTATACGGTCTCGTGTACAGCTCAGGCAAGTGTTCAATGTATACTTAATTCAAACAGCCTACATCTGTAAATTCTAGGTCACCTATCATCTAGATATATTAGAATCTAGATAATCTCTTTCCAGACCTCTTCCCTCAACGACTGAAGTAATGAGAAAGACACTATTCAGTTATGTTATAGGTAATAGAGAGATAATAAGAAAGCTGGGTTAGTGTTCTGATAGACGAATAGAAGTCTCAATGTGTGAACTTTCCTTCTCCCGGCTGACCAGTGTTTCAGTACTAGCACGCTTCGAAAGAGTATACTAGTTTTATATATCTAGTTGATGTAGTTGTGGTATAACCTCCATCCATCATCATCCATCCATCTACAGTACACACCCCATAAGCAATAATACACCAATCCAACACCCAACCCCCTCCCCAAACGAGCGAGGTATCACCCAACCTCAACCACCACCTCCCCCAACTCGACCCCCTTCACCACCCCCGGAAACCAGCGCACAAACTCCCTCGTAATCCCCCACCCCTCCCGGACCATAAACCTCTCCCGAAACTCCCCCCTCATCACCAACTCATTCCCCTCATCCCGCTCCAACACCGCCTCCCCCCACGGCCAACGGACCTTCAAACAACACGCCAGAAACCCAAACAAATCCTCCTTCGCCCCCGCATACGTCCCCCACTCCCGGATGAGCGTCACCCGGACCTCCGGCCAAACAATCAGATCGAGACAGGCCGGGTGCGGGATGGAGTGTTGTTCCGGGACCGGGTGCAGGAAGGTCGGGAGGAGAGCGAAGGTGGTGGGGGACGGGGCGAAGAGCCATTTCACGTAGTGGTAGCTGAGCCAGCCGAAGGCGAGACGTTCGGGGTCGCGGAGGGGGCGACGGAGGGAGGTCGTGTGGATGGCATGGGCGAGGGGGTTGGTGTGTGTGCCGTAGAGGAGGTCGAGGGGGTGCGGGGAGGGGGGGGAGGTGGTGATTAGGTGCGGGGGGAGGGTGAGCCAGGTGAGGGAGGGGGCGGAGGGGAGGTCGGAGTGCAGGGGGGGGAGAGACCAGAGGGATTCTGTGGGGGATGGGCTGGGGGTGATGTTCGGTTTTGATATGCTGGTTGTGGTGATGGTGGCGAGTTGTATCGGTGGTGGTGGTGGTGGTGGTGGTGATTCCCACGACTCGACAATCGCTTTCAACCCCTCTTGTCGCTTGCGAAGGATCTCATTCTGTCGCTGCAGTCCCTCAATCACCTGCAGTAGATGCTGCGTGCTGCTGTCGTCGTGGTAGCGTTCGCAATGCGCCACTTGCTCTTCTAGCTGCGTGATGTATTGCTGCTTCTTGTTGCGCAGGGTTTGTTGGGCGCGACGGTCGCGTAGACGTTTTTTCTCTGCTGAGGAGAGGCTGGAGTTGGACATGGTGTTGCTGGGTGGAATAGGGATGGATTGAGGTTGTCGATGGGATGCGATGGACCGTGGTGAGGTTATGCAGCGGAGATTGGCATAAGTTGTGCACGGCCGTGCGTGCGTGGTGGATGGATGGGCGTGGCAGTAGGATGCCTGTCGAGGACGGATGCTGTTCCACGTGGTGATCAGCACTGTGTCAGTATCGATGAGGGTTTCAATTGGAGAGAACATTGTGATAGAGTGTGGATGGTAATCAGTACACTTCGTTCTGGTCATCCTTGCAGTGCAATGGGGATGTACCATGCTGAGGCGGTCTGCAGCTGTGTCGATAGTATGATGCATATGGCTTGGTCTAGACGGTATACAGGTAGATGATGTTATCATTTGGAGTCTGTGAGATAACGAGAAATAATAGCAATCAAGTTGTAGATGTCAGATCAATAGCTAACGTAGTATGAGGGTCTGAGCCTGATCATGTCAGAATGTCTGCCAGGTCAGCAGTCTCAATTCCCTGCTCGGGTAAATGCATGGTTATTCAACATTACATCTGACTTTAGGGTCTGGATTAGATCGGTTACATGACAGCACACGTCTACACCAACACAACTACCAGCAGTTGCATGATCAATGGCATGATCGAAACTGTATCTCTTTATTCTTCAGTCTAGCCCTCGACCAGATCCACGGAACCTATTTCCACCGTGCCACCATGCCACATGCCCATGCCACCCTCGTAATCGTGACGGACGGATCCGAGCTACCCCCTCATACTCCGCCCTATCTATATCTTGCTACATCTAATCAATACCCCAACCCAATACCAACAACGACCTATACTCTACCTCCCCATCAACAACCCATTCCCCCCCCCCCCCCCCCACATCCGCATCCACATCAAAGCTAAGAAACGAAAAAAGAAAACAGAGTATGTCGCAAATCGCCATCATCGGCCTCGGCACCGTCGGGGCCTCCACAGCCCTATCCCTCATCCACCAACGCACCCCGGCCACCCTCCTCCTCGTAGACACCAAATCCACCCTCCGCGATGCACAGGCGCGCGATCTCGCTGACGCCGCTCTCATATCAATGACGAAGTCAATAAGAGCAATGGGTATGGGTATGTGGTTGGGGTGAGGGGGGAAGGGGAGGTTGTTCTGTGGTCGAGTGTATATGGGTCTGATGGTCGGGAAGATGGGGGGGTGGGTGTTGGGGTCCGGAAGCGGATTGAAGTGGAGAATGAGATCAAAGGGCGGAGTCGGGCGATTGTGCTGGGGAAAGGAAGGGCGGAGTGGGGGATCGGAGGGTCGTGAGGACGGTGAGTTGTTGGAGGGAGGAGTATGGGTGTTGTTTTGGGTGGCCGGTGGTGGTGGGGAGGGAGGGCGTCGTGGAGGAGGGGGGTAAGTGGAGTTGGGAGTGGGAGAGAGGGCAGGGTGGGAGCAGGGGGTGAAGGGATTGAAAGACGTGATTGGGAGGGTGAGGGAGAATGGGCTGTAGTAGATTGTTAGTCGAGTTGAGTGAGATGGATATGGTGGAATTAGGTATTGGTCAGGTTCATTCAGAGCAGAGGAAATTATTCATCCTGACTGTTTGGGAATATTTGGTAATACAGATACTGAATGATAGCATTAGTCCACTTGCATCACCGTCCTCTTCACCTTGACAAAACTGTCCGGAATCACCGAGATTGAATTAATCCCCACCTCCACCAAGAATCGTGCAAATTCTGGATGATCACTCGGTGCCTGTCCGCAGATGCCCACCTTGCACCCCGCCTTTTTGGCCTCGTGGATGACCTGCGCAATCAGGGTCTTGACTGCCTCATCCTGCTCTTCAAACAGATCTTGTCAACTCATCCGAGTCCCGGTCCACTCCCAACGTCAGCTGTGTCAAGTCATTCGACCCGATGGAGAACCCGTCGAAATACGCCGCGAACTCTTTGGCTAGGATGACATTCGACGGAATCTCGCACATCATGTACACCTGCAGGCCGTTCTTTCCCCGCTGCAATCCATTGTCCGCCATCACCTGCAGCACTCTCTTCGCCTCGTCCACCGTCCGACAGAACGGGATCATCACCACTGCATTGGTGAACCCCAGCTCCTCACACAATCGTCGGATGGCCCGACACTCCAGCGCAAAGCCCTCACGATACTTTGGCGAGTAATATCGCGACGCCCCGCGGAACCCGATCATCGGGTTCTCCTCCTTGGGCTCAAACTCCGCCCCGCCAATGAGACTGGCATACTCGTTCGTCTTGAAGTCGCTCATCCGGAGGATCGCCGGCTTAGGATAGACGGCCGCGCAGAGCGCTGCGAACCCGTGCGCCGCCAACTTGTCCACAAAGTAATCCGGCTTGTGCTCGTAGCCCGCTGTCAGTCGGGCAATCTCAGCCTTGGTTTTGGCATCCAGCCGGTCAAAATGCACCAGTGCCATCGGATGAACCTGGATGGCGTTGGTCACCACAAACTCCATCCGGGGCCAGTCCGGATCGGTCGTGGCCGTGACGAGAATGGAGCCGTCGACGAATTTGTCCATCTCGTGCGCGGACTCGATCAGGCAGAGGCGGCCAGACACAGCGGCATCGCCCACGGCCAGCCCGGTGGCCAACTTGCGGCCTTTCTTGCCGATCTGGTACGTTTTGAAAGCAGCGGTCGCGTCGCGACGCGAGTGCACGGTTTCCGGGCGGGCCTGGACGATGAACAACTCATTGGTGAGAACGTCCTTGGCCCATTCCATGTCCATGGGACAGCCGTAGTGTTTTTCGATCGTGCAAGCCCAGCGAGCCAGTTGCATTATCTCGGCGTCGGTGAGGACTAGGGCAGCACGCTCGGCCTTGGAGGTGGGCACGTTCCGGGTTGGTGTCTGACCATTGCCATAGATCATCTTGACGGACTTGTCGCCGCGTTTCTTGTCGATAATCGGGATAACACTCGAGACAGGAATGAGAGGCTTGAAGACCTGGTACTCATCCGGATCGACGGTGCCCTGGACGATGTTCTCACCCAGTCCCCAGGCTGCGTTGATGAGGACAATCTTGTCGAAGCCGGTCTCGGTGTCGATGGAGAACATCACCCCGGAGCCTCCAGTATCAGACCGGACCATGCGTTGCACGCCAACGGACAAGGCAATTTGAAGATGATCGAATCCTTTCGCTTGTCGATAACTGATGGCTCGGTCGGTGAAAAGCGACGCGTAGCACCGCCGACATGCATCCAGGAGGGCATCTTCGCCCACAATATTGAGGTAGGACTCTTGCTGCCCGGCGAAACGGGCGTCCGGGAGATCCTCTGCGGTCGCGCTGGATCGAACCGCGACGCTGAGGTTCTCGACACCTGCCGTGGCCGACAGCCGACGGTATGCGGAGCGGATGGCAGCCTCGACGTAGGGTGTCCAGTTGCCCCGGAGGAACAACTTGCGTATCGCTTGGCCGGTCTCAGCCAGATGAGCCTTTCCCGACTCCCAGTCCGCTATCAACCGGGCCATTTCCTCCCGGATGCCGTTGGTTTCGATGTAATGCCAGTAAGCCGTAGAGGTAGTTGCAAATCCCGAGGGTACTGCGACTCCTTTGGCCGAGAGGTTTCTAATCATCTCGCCCAGGGAGGAGATTTTGCCGCCAACGAGGGGGCCATCTTTTGCGTCCGATGTGCTCAAAGGCACGGACGAGGTGATGCTCAGAGATGCCATCCATTCTGCGTTCTGGGATAGTATAGAGAGGAGACATCAGGCTGTGCAGGTATCAAGAGAGATGGCGTTGTAGTATCCATGACAGCAAAGAGGCGCCCCTTCTATACATGACACATGCCTTCGACCGACCTCTGGGCCAAAGTAGATCCGCGCGGTCGGCCGAAGAAGAATCGACCTGGCCAGACTGAGGATCATACCATCTCAACATCGAACCTTGTCAGTGGAAACGAACAGCCTTTGAACCAAAATTCACACCCCTGGATTTCCGAAATGCAATTAAAGCTGTGGTTGCTTCTGCGATATAGAGTCGTATTTACTGTCCGCATCATGCCACCTCTGATCAGCTTGGACGTCAGGGGCTGGATATACGGGGTGGCCGAGTTTGACCCAAGGTCCAGCGCTCACGGGATTAAGGCGGGGAATCATGAGAAGGTCTGGACGGGGGCAATCTCCGCATATTTCAGTTAGATGGAATTTGTGGCATGACAGATGCCAGAGGCCCAGTATGTCATTGAGACGTTGATGTAGGTGATGGGGAAGGCGAGGCATCGGACGCGACGGCAACGCGAACAAAGGGTCAGGTGACCACTTTATCCCAAGGATGTTGGATGTGACAGATCATTTGTTGCAGCAACTATTGGCAATTCCATTGAAAATCACCCATCCCCGCTCTGCTCTAAAATGGGCACGTCAGTAGACAGAAGGCATTTAGGACACATTTACACAGTGGCCTAGGCTGGTCAACCTATTAAATTCACCTGGGAATGAAGTATCACAAATTGGTTGTCTCTGGAAACAGAAAGCTTTTTGATAACCCCCACAGCAAGAGTTGTGAGCTCAATCAGATTGTCTCATCCGCCATGCTATAGCACCTGAGCCACCTGACATATTGATTGAACGATCCTTTCCTGAGTTTCGGGCACAATGGAAGGCATTTCACAGTTCGTGATGTGTTTCTGTGGAAGTGTGCTTCAGTTTCTTCAGATTACTGACGGCAGTACGGAGTATATGGGTGAACGATTCCACCATCAGACGATACTTCGTGTTTCTTCCCGATATCCGTTCCAAACCAAATCTCTAGAAATAAGCAAGGGGACTTCCTTCACTTATCGTAATTAATCAAGAAGGGGTTCTATCATCAGGCCCTTCTAAAAATGGAAATGTAACTGTAGATCATCTCGGTCACATGACAGCGCGCTGCCTTCCGAATGTGGCAGGGATGAAGCTATTCGCAAGCTTACCCATCGATCTCGATCTAGGCCGGGTGTGCGGATTATTCTTAGAAGCAGTATTAGCTTAGAATCGATCCAATCTTGCGGATACCTAGCAAGGATAAGCGTGACATGATCTAATCTAACCCATAACGCTCATTACTCTAAGCCTACGAGGAAATATATTTCTCGCAAGCTAACACCTAGCCCAACGACACCTTAAAATATATACTTCCACCACCCCCAACAACAAACACAAAGCCATTCAAACACCAAACTCTACTCCGTAATCCCCCCCGGGTATATCTTCCCAGCCATCTCCTTGGCCCTCCCACATACCACTCCCCCCTCCATACCAACCAATATATTATCACCACATACCAATCCACCTTGGCAGATAGCAAAACATGGCATTCCTGCAGCACCACCCTCAGCTCCGATTGGCCCGGCCCGCCAGCTTATCTCCCGAATCATCTATACCTGCTCCGTACGGGACCCGACACCATGACGGTATGGATAGCCGCCAGACCTTCTATTGTTTAGGCATTCCAACCCGAGGTCCGGCGCGCGACAGCCGCTGACCCGATTAGTGCCTTGGTGCCTGGGGCAGATACCGGTATGTACAATACGGTAAGGTTACGAGTGGTACAGGTCCGATACAGGCTGTACGCTCATGACTGCATCCACTACCTCCGGGTCGTCGGGATCGCAGTCATTATCCTGGGTTGGGATGCTGTTGCTATCAATTGGGCATATTGGTGGTGCTCTACGTGTTTTGCTCAAGAAGTAGCGGTATTCTACACCACATTGCACATCCCGGTCGAGAAGAGTTCGCGAAGCTCACAATCCCAGTCGTATCCCTGCACCAGCTGCATGCTTAAATTAGGTGGGTTGGATTGGTTTGCAGCGACAGCGGCAGCGGTTCAAAGGAGAGCTGACCGGGTTACGTAATGCTGCAGGGCGGCTGAGATCATATCTCGATCACCGGGATGAATCGAGTTTAGTGCCAGAAGGAAAACCGAAGGGAAATAAACAATTCGGGGGGATGGAAAAGAGGGTAGGGAAAAAAGGGCGCAAATTACCCTCTCCCAGATCCAGGTATAAGTAGCAGACGGATGTCTTCATGGGAAGGAAGGCAGAAAGGGGGATGGGTGAGAAAAAAAAAAAATACCAGCCAGGGAGAGCAGTCAAGACAAGACAGGACAATTGACCTGTCGTGGGAAGGCACACGAACACAGGGATTAGCGCTGACGATGGTAAGAAATATTTTCGTCCGGTTTTTGGAAGCCCACGGGATGATGTCGTCGTCCTGGGTTGGGTCGGTGGCCACCCACACCCCCCTGAGCTGAGCCTGTCCCCCCCCCTTCTTCCCCCGAGAGACTCAATTTCTCTGATCTATCCAAAAGATATATAACCCGTGCACCACCCTCAGACATGGACAGGGCTTGGGGGCAAAAACGGAAGGGTGCAGCCTGGGTTGGTGACCGGGTTGAGGTGGACAGCGGTGACCGGACTAGCTCGAGGGAGCTACGCTACGGAGCACGGATCGTCGCGTTGCGACGGGGACGACGCCTCTCCGTCCCAGCCGGGATGTCCCAAAACGGCAGATACCCAAAGCGATGAGTCGGTGAGGCATTTCCCGAGGGGAGCGCCAGCAGCGAGCAGCGAGCAGCTCTCCTTCCAACCGACGAGGAACAAACCTGCTTGCGTCTCAGGTGGGAATTTTTTTGGCTCAGCAACTCCGGCGCTGGTGGAGCCGCATGCCCGATTCGGCCCGGTTTGATTGCGACCGAGAAGCTGGCCTCAAATTTAGCTGGCATTTGACCGCCGTGATTGGTTGCCCGACCACCGCCAAGTGGGGGGTGTACCACTCTATCGGACCCAGTTGGATGCAGGGACCCACCCGCACGTCTGGTTTTTTTGCGCTCTCCCGGCTTGGTTTGCACGGCCCCGGTGGAAAATTTTGCATACCGTAGCCGTCTCTCTGCCAGTTTCCGCTGAGAAAGGGAAGGAGGGAGGAGGGACAATTTATATGTAAGGAAGAATGAAGGGGCGTAGACCGGAATGTTTTGGGGGGGGAACAGGGTAAAAAATACACGGACTCGGGACTCCATCCTGGAAGGAAGTGAAGTGGATGCAGCAGGACCAGTTGAAGCCTCGGACTCGTGGGAGCCAGAACAGACCCTGAAACCATTGGCTGTACCAGGTGCAGCTCCCCTGGGGGGTGATCCCGAATGAACCCGAGGAGGACTCAAGGACAGGGAAATGGTGGTCTGTATGGGTGTAAGATAGGGATGGGGGACAATACCCAGGAACAATACGGTACGGACATGATACGGCAGGTAGTAGGGCTTCTGGTCCCAACAAAGCGCACTAACACCCGACGGGGGGGCTGGGTGGGAAAAGGGCAAAAAACCGCGAAAATTTAGCGGGAGAGTATTTATGTCCCGGGGGACCGTCCGTTGTCACTTTCCTCCAGCTTTTTCCTCCAGAAAAGTTCTTCCTTCCTTTTCCTCCCACTGCAAACCTCCCTTTCTCGTTGAGAAATCAATCCCCCAAAACAACCATCACAATGGCCTCCTCCCGTGTCTTCGCCTCTCGTCTGGCCTCCACCATGGCCGCGACCACCAAGGTCGCCCGCCCTGCCGCTCGCCTCCAGCTGGCTCCCAAGCGTACCTTCACCACCCAGCGCAAGGCCGTCCCCATGACCCCCTTCCAGACCGTCAAGCGCCAGTCTCCCTCCGGCCTCCTCCAGGCCAACGCCCGCCAGGTCTTCGCTGCCCAGCAGGCTCGCCGCCAGTACTCCTCTGAGATCGCCGACGCCATGGTCCAGGTCTCCCAGAACCTTGGTATGGGTTCCGCCGCCATCGGTCTCGGTGGTGCCGGTATCGGTATCGGTCTCGTCTTCGGTGCCCTCCTCCTGTCCGTCTCCCGCAACCCTGCTCTCCGCGGTCAGCTCTTCTCCTACGCCATTCTGGGCTTTGCCTTCGTTGAGGCCATTGGTCTGTTCGACCTGATGGTTGCCATGATGTGCAAGTACGTTTAAATTACGACCCGAGGGATGATTGCAGCTACGATATGAGTTTTCTCTCTCTCTCTCCGTCGATCTCGCTTCGATGAATCACATATTCGATGAATTGGCCCGATTTTGGAGGATTCAGGATACTTTATGTCTGGCTGTGATAGGAGGTAATCAATTGTGGTGGTCTTTTTATATATCATGTACTACTTTTCCCGTCATCATCTACAACCCATCAAATACACTGTACATATAGAGATTTAAAATGGCCACTAAACTCCACGGAGACTTGACTCGCCACCGTAGAATTCACTGCCAGAATCACTACAACCAACATGACACGAAGAATCTGACCCCAAAACCTGGGGTAGATGGATAGCCAGTGCTCGGTCCAGCTTCGATCTAAGCCAATGATCATACGATCACCTCACACGTCCAGGAAGCTATCCGGCAAGCTCAAGGTCTGAAGGGTGTGTAGCCAGACCGAAGGGAGCTTGATGCCAGCTGTCGAAAACGAAACGGTTGTCCCGGCGTCTCCGGGGGAGCTCCCTCCGTTCCACCATCCCTACCCAGCATCCTCCAAGGGGAAACCCCTACACAATCCTTACAAAAAGAAAGACAACTAACCAATTGATTCCTACAGACAATTATAATACAAAACATGTCTTAACCCCTACAGTAATCCTCCTACGGACCTGACCTTAATCCCCCTGCTTGAACCGCCATGGCAATTGCAATTCCAACAGTGGATCTAGCCAGCCAGCACCACGCCGATCAAATGTAAACGTCACCCACCACCACCGCCTCATCGGACCAGAATCTGATCCATCAATAGTAGTAATAAATTCAGACAGGCTTCGCGCCAAACTTTGCTTCGATTGTTCTGAAGGACGGAAGGAAATTTTTTTTTTCCTCTGGTTGCTACTGGTGCTGCTGGGATGCAGGTGCAGGGATCGGGATCGAGACCTGGACTCGACTGGCCAAGGTACCTACATAGCCGTACATGAAGAGCTGCCGTGAAACCCGGCGGAAGTTGGAACTAACGCCGCGCCAAGAGGTGCGTTGGATTCTTTGACCATCAGGCATCTTAAGAGGAGGGGATTGTACTATTAATTGGAGATGAAAGGAGATATTATATCTATAGGAATTGATTGTAGTAGAATGGTTACTTAGGTGAAGGAGGGAAATAGATGATGAATCATGGACTGGTTGTGATGGATGTGATCCATCGATCCGAGGAGGTCTGGGCGAGGGAGGGAGGGAGGGAGGGCTGGTATGGACACGGTATGGTATTACGCGGGTTACGCGCGTGGGCATGTGACCGGTATCGCTGCGACATGTGACCTCGGGTGAGTTGCCTGTCGGGGTTACGGTGTCGTCGAAGAGACAGGCAGGAAGGAAGGATATTGATTTCGTCGTGGGTTTATCTTCTACCGACAGTGTTTGTTATTGAGATAGATGCCTTCTGATATATACTTGCTTTAAGATCACATATAAATAGACAAGCCAACACCATGCGGCAATCCCATCCCATACCGTCTACCCGACATATATCCCTTCCCGACTCCCGATTCCACCCGATTGAATTCATCCGACATGCAGGCTGCTGTATACCATCGTAGACCAGACATACACCTCCCATCCCCGAGCATCCACACTGCATATCACCCTACTCTACCAAGCTAAACCCTTACCCCAAAGAAAAAGACCATGTCCCCCTCCCCAATCTACACCCCCCACGAAACCCCCTTCATCAAAAAGCGGCGCAACCGCCTCTCCACAACCCGCACCAAGCAGCTCGTCCGCGCCGCAGAACGCGCCTACAATGATCCCCCGCCGCCGCCGGGGCTGGGCGAATGCTGTGGGAGTTCGTGTGATCCGTGCGTGACGGATCTATGGAAGGAGGAGTTGACGGTTTGGCGCGAGCGGTGGGGGGAGGGGGCGGTGGAGGGGAATTCGAGTTCAAGTTCGAGTTCCTCGACGACGGAGGGGAAAGAAGGGTGTTGGAAGGAGAAGATGCCGGGGAGTTGGGAGTGGTGAGATGTTACCTATCTATCTAGGGTTTTATGTGGTAGTGGCTGGGGGAGGGTATGTGCTAAGGTGAGATTGGGGTCTTCAGATGAAACTACGGCTGCGGATGTGGATGCTGATTTGATGTAGGTCCCGTGAGCATTGCATTACTGTTAAAGTACTGGGGTGCAAGCTAAGAGCCGTGCTCTGAGGACGTCGTCAAGACGGTGAAGTCGATACTGGTGGAGCGCTGTCTATGCTCGGCTGATGCCGGTAGACTCACCAGCTGAATGATCTCCTGAATTGCGTCAGGAACAGCTTTATCCCTCTGATATAGCCTGCTAGCTCGTTTAAGAGTCTTGATCACGTCGGGATAGGACGAAGAGCAGACCACCCCATTCAAACACGAAAGCCTGGCAAGCTGCATTGAGCGACAGATTCTAATGGGCTCAGCGATACGATACGGCTAGCTCAAGACTGATGCATCTACGCCATTAGCAGAGATAGCACCTTGAAATGACTCGAAAGATGTGTTCATTCTCTTATTATTACAATACAACCTCCACATGTCATCCTGCTATCTGTTCCATTAAGCCACATTGACCTCACTCCCAACCGGCACTCTCGCCTCATACTCCAACACCAAACGAACCTCCTTCCCAGCCTCCAATTTCATCACCCACTTAATCTCTCCATTCACTCCCAGCTTCGCAGTCCCCTTTCCTTGCTTCTCCAGCGGCAACGCCACCTCATCGCCCGAAACATTCAGCCCCTTAGGCTCCCTAATCTGCACCCGGAACCGCTCATCCTCACTAACAGGCACCTGATCCATGACCGTGATATCCACCGCATTGCTCCTGGTGTTCTTCACCAGACACGTGCGTCGGAACACCGCCGCATCCTCTTTATTGAAGAAGCCACCCGTCACCGGTCTGACCGTGGGTTTTCCATACGTCACCTGGATAGATGGATCCACGCCCAGGGAGAGCGTGAACGAGTCGTTCGGCGCGCAGCTCGGCACTTGGGCTGTACCCAGGAATGTTCCGTCGATGGTCATGCCGACTTTGCCGCGCAGGATGCTGACAGACGAGGTATTCTTGATTTCGGCACGCAGAAACGCTGCAGCACGGTGCTTGGGCACGATAACGTAGGCGAGGGACACAGATCTGAGGTCCAGTTCTGCCAGGACATGGCGACGGGGTACGCTGGAGGGTGCGAGGGTGCGACGACCGGGTAGTTCATATGTGGTGGTGAGGCCGTAGTCTTGTTTGACAGAGTCTTGCACTTCGAGGCTGGGGATGGCGAGTTCCTCTGTATTGGTACTCTCGTCTTCTGGCTCCGACTGCGGTGCTTCTAGACTGGTCGAAGCGAGCAAGATCGGTTCTGCAGCTGGGGCAGCACTAAAGAGGGATGCTGGAGTCGGACGGCTAGCAAAGAGTGATACCGGTGCTGCCATCGCTGGCGGTCCAGTGCTCTCGGGTGCAGAAGATTGAGACAAGCCGCCAAATAGAGCTCCCGTTGTCGGCCCAGATGGATTGGCGGGCTGTCCAAACGCACTGGATGTGGCCGGTTGTCCGAACGCAGGTGGAGCTGTTTGAGTCGGTGCTTGACCGAACAGTGGCTTCGAGCGGGCCTGCTGCTCCAAACCCTTCAAATGGTCTTTCCAGACCTGTTGGTTCGACTTGGGTGCAACAGACCTTTCCTCTGACGCGCTGCGCAGGATCTTATCCCACGATGGCTGATCTTTGCTACCCTTGTCCGTGGAGTCAACGATCAGATTCCACGCCTGCAACGAGGGAATCCGTTCTCCAAGCCCCGAGAACAACGCCTGCGAAGTCGACAGCGTGACCTTAGCATCACGCCAGGTCTCCGAGCTAACATTATGAAACTGAGCCCGATAGACCATCTTCGCTGACGACGACGGCGTATTGATATTGAGATCATAGCGGGGCGACCACGACGACCCAGACACCACATAACTCAACCGCAGCCTCACCTCCCTGTCCTCCGTAATCGGGGGCTTTTCACAAAGCGAGCTCCGACTCGAAGCAGGGGGCACAACCCCATCCTGTCCATCCAGATGCACAACGACCTGACCAACCGTAGAGGTCCTAAACTTCCTCTTCTCCGCCCTCTCCCTCTCCCTCCTCTCCTTCTTCTCCCTCCACTCCCTCATCTTCCTCTGCCTCTCCTTATTCACCTCCTTCAACTTCCGATCCCTCTCTTTCCGCGCCTTCTCCTCCAACTTCGCGCACTTCTTCATCCACAACTCCCCCTTCTCCACCGCCTGTTTCATATCCATCCCCGCCTGGGCATGAACACACGCTTGATCCCGTCGCCGAGATTCATATCGACTCAAATACTCATCCAACTTGTTCACATCCAGTGTATGCCACACGACGCGCAGATTCGTGCTCTGTCGATCCAGGAAATTAATCACCGACGCGGCCGTCTCCTGCGTACATTGTGCCCGGGCATATCCTTCTTCCGCTTGGGCTACCTTTTCCCGTGCGATCTGGAGAGCATGCGACACGACGATCTCCTCTTCGTCGGGGGAGTCATCGAATTCATCATCGTCATCATCATCATCATCATCGGAATCAGAGAGAGCATCACGCCGCTTCACAAACTCGGTCTGAATATCCGTGACAGTTGCGGGCCCGGATCCTTCGATGCGGATGGACTCAATGTCGACGCTGCGGTCGAGGCCGTGGATGGTGATTTCATTCGGGCCGGGCTGATTCTCATTAGCTGCCTACCTGTCAAAATAGAGAAAAAGATAACCATACCTGCACAGAAACAGGAATATCACGCGTGACCGTCACCCGAGACGGATGAAAGGTAACCGCCGTGGTCGACAGCTCCGCGAGAGTGATTTCAGTCTGTGAGATATCCGCCATTTTGATAGATATAATTCCTTATCAAGATGGTTTACAGGGAAAAGAGATGATGAGCAGGCATCCTAGCCAGGGAATGGACTCCAATAAATATCCGATCGTGGCCAAGCAGTCAGTGACGTACTGTGCAACCATCCAGGCAGCTGCCTGTGTCCGTGGCATCTGATTGGTGCGTTCTGAAACATGAGGTGGTGATCGGGCGCCATCCGGCCGGAGGGAGGCTGTGTCCGGGGAGGAGGGCGCTCATTGGCTGTGAGGAGGTTCTGGTGTGGATGGCTGGGTGAGTCACTGCTGGAGGTACTTGGAGGGTCCGGGTTAGGGCTGTCACTGTCACCAGCAATGGTGCTGGTGGTGAATGTATGCAAGACTCTGCTGAATCCTGTGAAGCAGAAGGAACAGCATTTCAGCCGCCAGCTGACTTCAGTTGATCCTGCGGGAGTCACCAGGGATGTGGAAATTCTGACCAATCAGAGTTAAGGTAGCCGGAAGTCTAAATGGTTAAGGTTTTACCAATGGGAATGGGCCAGGTGGGTGGTCCTTATATGCTCGTTCTCAGGGATTTTATGCAGTAGGAAAGTATCATGGAATAGATGGAAATGCATAGTTCGGCTTGTGAAGTAGTGTCACTGGGCTAGTGATTAGGTGGCGCTGGGTCGGCAGTTTCCTCAGTTGTAGTAGCTCAAGGTACCGAGAATTATTGGGGTATCTTTTGTTTTTTTCTTTATCAAATTTTATCATCATTATTTTCCACTGTATCGGAGTTTATCGGGGCTAGACTGCTACTACTGATTCGTCTCGTAAGATGGAGAAGTTGGTGCATTCGGAGGATATCCTCCGGGGAAGGATGTCGATAGACAACGGAGTTGAATCGTTCCCAAGTAGTTGCATTACTGTGCTCAAATATATCGATTCTGGCTCTAGCAACCGGATACTATCATTTGTACTATATAGAAAGCAGCTCCCGTTCTAAGGGATGAAGAGATGGGGCATGGTTGACCCAAGGTGGAAAACGTGCTGTCGAAGAATATATATATTGACACTTATTCGCAAGTTATCGAGTCAATATCTGCTGAACAAAAGTCTATCAAATAGCGAATACTCCAGACTATTACCACAATGGGGATATGATAGTGGTGGTGATAATACGAGAAAGTAAATGATCAAAGCAAAGCTTCACTACTGTTGTTCTTGTCTTGGAGTACACGGAACCTTTTTCTATTGCCACTTGTACGATGATTATGATAAGATGCTGATATCAACAAGGTCTATTATGTGGAGAGAGATATTAAAACCGTAGTACTGGAAGGATGAACTATCTATACTTTATCATGTCACGTAGCTAACAGGCGAGTGCCAGGAAGGCTTTGGTTAGAATCATGATCTTGTGGAATGTATAGGTAGAGAACCGGCAAAGCTTACAAAGCCGTATGTATTCCTACGTGCTGTACGTTCATAAAGACAAGACACTAATCAAGCAAGCATATCAATTAGGGCTATGTACCAAGGAGAGACATTGAAGCTATAAACAGGTTCAAGGAAGCCGCAAAACAACATCACAATCAAGCAAAGAGGTGACTAGGCCAATCAAGCAGAGCTAGACATCCCGCCACTATACACCGCAAAGTGTGGAGTGCTGAGTATTCCATGTTAGCACTAGACAGATCCCACTGGAGACATACACACCACTTAGTGCTCAATGCCGCTGGCCTCAAAGTTCTGGCCAGAGCCACCGGACTGGCTGCCCCAGTTGCCACCGCTCTGGCTGTGGGAGGTCGCCTGGAAGTGGCTGTTGGAGGAGTGGTCGCTGGTGACGCTCGCGTCCTGCTCGGAGCCACCGGCACCGCCAGCGTTCTGGTAGTGGCTACCAGCGCTGCCAGACTGCTGGCCAGCCACGGTAGGAACTTCAGGCACGACGATGACGTCGGGGTAGCCGCGCTTGTACGCGTGGGCGATGCCTTCTGTGAAGAGTCAGCTAAGGTGAACGGTGGTTCACTGGTATTTGATGCTTACCAGCAACACCGCTCACGACCCGAGGAGCGCCCTCAGAAGCATACTGAGCCGCGGGGGCATTGGCAGCGTTCGGTGCATTGGGAGCGTTGGGAGCATTGGGGGCGTTGGGAGCATTGGGGGTGTTCGGGGTGTTGGGGGTCTCAGGGGTCTGAGGAGTCTGAGGCGTCTGGGGAGTTTGAGGGGTCTGGGGGGTGTAGGCCACCTCGCCGCCGTAACCTGTGATGACTTAGTACTGAAGATTCTTGAAGGGGACGAACAGACGTACCGGCAGTAGGAGCAGCCACAACGAAGCCGGTGAGGGCAAGGAAGGAGAGAACAGCAAAGGCCTTCATTTTGATGGTTGAGAAGAAGCGGGCTTGAAGCTGGAAGCTTGGATTGTGAGAGGCTGAAGAGACTTGAAGAGAGAAGCTTGTTGATGCTGATGAAAAAGAGATGTTGGGGGCCGATTGGAGGCCTCTTTATAGCTTCGCGAGGCCATACTCCCAAGGTCCGCGGCAGATTCTGGCGAAGGTCAACACGTTGGGCATCGGATGGCGATGAGTTCACCGATTCTTGCGAATATTGGTAGAGTTCATGGTACCGAGACAATAATCATCATCGGAGGTGCGGAGTTAAGCCAATAATTGGATTGGATGCATGGCTGCTGCAGGGTCCCGATGGGCTGCCCCGGATTCTGTCTGGCCATCGGATCTGTACTCCACCGGGATGACCTGTCAGTTTGATGTAGGCTGTGCCATCCATTATTGGCAGGATTGTCATGCAACCCCGGATCTCGGCTCACCGATCGAGGATCTGGCATGCAAGGGATGCAGCCACATCGAATGCTCGGCCCAGATTGCGCTTTTAAGATACTTACAGAATGTCCATCATACTCCTGATGATGCCTGTAGCAGGCTGTAGAAATCCATACGAGATGATCACTTGCAAGGGTTCTGTAGTAAGACCGTCAAAAGAATACAATATAATATGAATTCGAACATTCGTTCTAGCTGCTTTACCAAATTGGACTACATCAATGAGGAACTTCCAGCATACATGTAACTTGATCGGGAGCCTTGTGCTGATCACCGCCACTTCCAGCAATCCATTCACCATCTGATATGTCATACCCTCACGTAACAGAATGCCAGTGAACCACGGCATAGACGGCAGGTATATACTTCAGATGCTGGTTATGCGCCACTCAATCGATGCATTGAGCTGATGCAGGGACAATGCAATATCGCTGCACTCCACGGTGGTTACGCTATTTCTGTCACTGATCGTCAGATGTTACACACTTCTCGGATATTCGGCCTGCTAATGTACACAATGGTAGATCAGAATCATGACTCTAGCTCTACGCACAAGGCATCAGCGCGGGTGGCGCGGTACCAACGAATATCAATAAGCTTTTCTACCCAACAAGCGTGACAAATTGCCTGCATCTTCTATTTGTACAAGATATCTAGTGTCAGACAATGGAAAGCGTCCTGAGCAGATCCTTCCAGGATTGGCATGAAATCCCATAACATCCTCTTCTCAAGAAGTTATTGTCCACTTCCTGACCTCGGCCTAGCATCTCGAATTCGAGTTCTTAGTGCGAGATGATGGCAATGAATAACGGTGCGTACGTACCTGTCTGCATCATTTTCTGATAATTGATCAAATAGGAGGAGGCCAATCGGAGCGTGTAATCCTAGGCCCTGATATTGTCAGTACTTGCATCTCTTACTCAGCCCATGAGCACCAACTGGTCTCTTCAAATTCCGGTTCTGTATTAGATCTGTTAGCATCTCCGATATATTGCCGAGTCATGGACATACCGGGATCGGCGTTGCGAGGATGAACGCCACCCTCGGACGCTTCAGTCACCCCGATTCGCGGCCCTGTTGAGATATTAGAGTGCTGTCTCACCTCTGCGGTCGGTGGCTACATACTGGACCCATCAACGTGAGGCTCTTCGCTGTTGTCAGTACTTCACTACCTCGTCATCAACTCAATGAGGGCACATACGGGGATCGAACTGGGGAGGGGGATGAGAATCCCCAACGTTCATCGGGGTGTCTGGATGGTCAGTTCTGATCTCACTGACTCAGATCTACTACATACCGAGAACAGCATCACGACGAGAATGTGCAGAGACCTTGATCCGAGCGTCTTGTCGATGTCAGTATTTTCGGAGGTCGCTGCTCGGGTACAGTACATACCGTCATGGGGAGTAGCAATCGCTATGGATGCACCAAGGAGACAGAGAACGGCAGCAAGCTTCATCGTGATCAAGTCAGATGTACCGAGTGGTGAAGGTGATACAGAGGGTTCTGGAAGGTGAGATTCTCTTGCATTTATTCTTTCCATGACATTCTCCGGGCCTGAGGATCGATTCTGACGCCTCAATGCGGTGAATCTCACCTAAGGCAAGACCGAGTATCAGCGATGTGATCAACCGCTACATGTCTGAATGTGGTGAATGGATCTCGAATGATGATAGAGCATCTCCAAATGTCACTATCCGTGCCCAATAATTGACGCCTCGGCTGAATGGATCGGTGATTATGTCGGTGTTTGACAGCTACCCACTGATCAACATATTGGCGGCCTGACATGACTTGTTCTGATTATTCTACGGATATGTGGTGTTGAATGTAATATAGTCTTAGAAGGCAGCCATTATAGATTGCCTGATACTGTCATCATCCACTTTGCGACTTGTCACCACTGCAATGAGTCATGTCAACCGACGAGTCGAGTCCGGATAAATAGCCACAATCGAGATCAACTCGGAGCCCCTGAGTATCCAACGGGATGTACTCTGTACTTCGGCAAGTAGTTCGTTATTTCCGCGGAATGCCACCACTACTACCGCCACCACCACCAACTGCCATGGTCCCGACGTATACCCGAAGCCACATCCCAACAACCCTATCCTCAACAACTCCTACCCAACGTGGATTCTACTCGCGTGGCTTGGCTGCTGACTCCATAGATTAACAATAAAGTACTTCATAATAGCACCACTTATCGAACATTAACCTAATAGACTATGACATGACATCCCTTGACAAACCCTACACAACCAACCACACCCCCCAACCCAACTCCTTCACTTAACCCTCTTCCTCAAAAAATCCGCCTCAATCCACACCTCCTCCTCCCCCTCCCCCAGACCCCGATACTTATACCTCGGCTCGGTCTTCCACCTCACATACCCCAACCTCTCATACCACAACACGACCGGAAACCCCTTCTCCCCCCGAATCCTCTCCATAAACGCCCTCTTCCCCTCATCCACGAAATACTCCTTACTCGTCGTATTCACCGTAAGATACTCACCCCCCGGACTCCCATACGGCTCTGTCGTTGCCAATGCCTCCACCAAGGCCATTGCCTGTCGTCCGACCCCACCGGCTCGATACTCCGGCAGAATAAAGAATGTCTGGATAGTTAGGATAGAGCGATCGGGACGTGCGAGTTCCGGGTCAGGTGGATCGGCGTAGGAGTCTAGGGAGATGTGGCCGGCACGGATGGGGTCAGATTCAGCATCGGGGTTGGGGATGGTGATCCAGAAAAAGGACTTTAGGCCGGCGGATTGCTTTTCGCGCCAGGAGAGGAGGGCCTCGGAGGAGAAGTCCCATCCGCAGACGGTGCGTTGGTGTTGGAGGTGCGTGAATTCGGGGGGGTGGTGGAGGTTGATGGGGGTTAGGGTGGTCATTTTGTTTTCTTCTTTCTTTCTTGCTTGATATCCCTGGAAGTAGGGGGTTTATTGGAGGGGAAGGGTTGAGTATGTATGTATGTATAAGTGAATGTATATGGGGAATGGAAATTTCTATAGAAGATCTATGAAGTGGATATTTCGCTTACAGGGTTGACATGGGTTTAATGGGTTTTATAGGGCAGGATATGGTTGGATGTGAGTCATGCACTAGACTACTTCGTGTTAGTTTCGGGAATTGTCTCAGATCCCCACTAGGCAGTCACGAAGATAAGATTGGAGTCCGAGCTAATCGGATGGCCTACATAGCGGTGGTGCTCCACTTGTCTTGCTGCTGTCAAGAAAGGGTCTGGCTCAATATATCCAGCTCAAGTGATTGCCCTAAGACCAAACAATAATGGCTCAAGAATGGGGCAAAGATTTAAACCACGCACTCAAGGTAATCTCGCTAACCAAAAGCAGCAAAGTAGCACCCGCTAAAAAAGCAAGCAAACAAAAATAATCATACATCTCAAAAGATGACAAGCCAGGTGCAAGTCAATACTCGGCTCCATGCTCCCGAAGAAGCAACCGAATAGGAAAACTCTCCGCCAGACGCAAAAGCCTTCTGCCCGTGTCCAATTGCGGACTCGCATCCGCGCCATGTCTCAGCAAGGCCACAACAACCTGAAAATGATTATTGCGAACGGCACCGTGCAGAGCAGTCCAACCAAAGCGCGTCCGCATGTTAGGGTCCGCGCCCTGCTGTAAGAGGTTTCGGACCTGGTGGAGGTGTCCGGCGGTGGCTGCGCGATAGAGGGGAAATTCACCTTGCAGATCAAGGATATTGAGATCGCATGGGAAGCGCGGAGGGAGGGGTGGTTTGCGCAGCTGGTACTCTTTGAGGAGGCTTTGGAGTTGGATGATCTCGTCGCGAAGTCGGTTGCACTCGGTTGTTGATTCTTCGAGTTGGATGTTCAGGGTGTCCTGAAGGTCGGATAGGCGCTTCTCCATGGCGGACTTTTCTGCATTGAAGGTTTGCTGCTGTTTGGACAGTTCCTGCTGTGTTTCAGCAAGCTTCGTTCCCATTCTTGCTAGCTGTCGCGCCGTTTCATCGGGCTGGTATTGCTCGTGGAATCTTTTCAGGGCGCGGGCAACCTCCTGTTTGTTCTGAACAAGAGCGTCCTTCTGGATATCGGAGATCCGCTGGGTAAGGGATGCCTTTTCCAGCTCAGACTCCTCTTTCGATTTGCGCAGCTGCTCTTTTGCGTCTCGAAGGGCGTCACGGGTGCTTTCCAGTTCTTGTGTTGTTTTCTCCAGTTGGTGTACATGGTGGAGTTGCTGCAGGACACTCTCCTCTTCTCTTTGTCGTCGTAGATCTGCCTCTCGTTGAAGATCGGATAACTGTCGTTCAAGGGCTGCTTTCTCTACCTGAAAGTCCTCGCGCAACCTTGCCAGATGCTCGGTCGCGTTTGAAAGCTCGTCTCGCGTGGTGGCCAACTGTTGCTTCGTTCCTTGGAGTTCTCTGACTGCCTGAGTCTTCTCCTCGTCTTTCTCATGCAAGACATTTTGCATGTCATGTTGGGCTTGAACGAGCTTCTTGATCTGCGCATCCTTTTCGCTTAGGACACCCTCCATTTGGGCCTTCTCACGGCGGCTTTCTTCCACTTGCTGTTGAGTCTGAGCCAGCCCGTTCTCCAGTGTCCTGCATTTTTCATCCGTTCGACGAAGATCCTCTTCCATTTGGTGTCGAGTTTGGGTGAATTCCTCTTCCAGCGTTTTCTTCTCATCCTGCTTACGAAGACTGTCCTTCAACTGGTCTCGCATTCGAGCAAGCTCCTCCTCCAGCTTCCTCTTCTGTGCGCCCAGAATTGGAGTAAAGGCTCCCGTCTCCTCTAACGGCCAGCCCCGATCAACCATCTCCTCCTGAATATTCAACCAAACGGTCTCATTGCGCTGGAGGAAATGCTCAACAGGCGCAAGTGCCGTGTCCCGTCCGTCGTCGGAATCAAAGACTTCACAGCCTCCCTCTATTAATGGCTTCCAGAAACGTGGATTTGCCATTAACTCATTCTTGTATGCGCGATAGTCCTCTATCGTATCCTCCCCGTCATTCGAAACATCCCAGAATGTGGTGGTGAGTGCGAGGGTAGAAAGTGCTGAGTCGCCACACATTTTTCGGATAACGGTGAGGTTGTTGATTGCAGAATCGGACATGTGGCATGTAGAGATATTGTGGAGATAGATGATGCCGTTGAGACGGATTTGGTGTGTGATGAGGTAGTCGGTGATTTGCTTGAGGATGGCTTCGTCGGGGCATGTTGGGTTGGGGTTGTTGAATCCGGGGGTGTCGATCATGTGAATTGTTCGGTTTTGGTGCGTGAATGGGACTGAGGCTACGGTCTGGGTATCTGAGATATATTAGATGGGGCTGAGATGCGTGCGAGATGACTGACCTAGCTTGAAGTTGGTGACAGCATTCGGTCCACCTGTGCAGGTGTGGATATACGAGGTTTTGCCGGATCCTTTGAGGCCGAGAACGAGGATGTAAAGAGGTGGTTCTGCCATGTTGTGGAGTTGACGATCACGGTGGCAATGAGTGTGCAGATAGGAGTTAGAGAATGGGGTGGCTATGAGAGAGAGGGTGTGAATATAAGACGACACAACACTATCGACAATCATATACTCACATCAGATACCCAACCACCAAGTCATGACAATTCAGACTGCGCCTGGGCAATCAACCCAACTCAGCCGAGGAAAACCCCGAGGAGAACCCCGAGGAGCACCCAGATCGACCGATCTCAGGACAGCGGGCGCGGCAACCGAGCATCAGCCACTGGCAGCTGAATGTGGTTTCATGATCCCTGCACGCCTTATGCAGCTGTCGACGCATTGGCCAATGAGGGTGCCAGCAAGGCAACCGCAGATGCTGCCTGGGCGTGCATGCAAGGCTTGCATCAGACCATTGGGGGCTAAAGATACATATGAACGCACCAGACAAAGAGACAGGTGTCACAAGGCTTAACAGTGTCATGCCCAATTGTTCTGCTCGCGATGACTAGGTGGATGGTGTTATTGTATAGCCACGCGGCTGTACTTCGATGGATCATCGGAGAAGTTACCAGCCACTATTTAGTGTTGTGGGCACGATATCTGTTTGCATGAATCCATCACTAAGTGACATCAAAGTAGCAACTCTGACAGAAACCACTGGGATAAGGTACCCTAGTTACATCACACAGAATCTGACCGGCTGGTTGTTCTGTGTAGTGCGAAACGCAATTCATGTGAGACATCTTAGCTCTGCTGATCGGTCCACTTACAGACATCGTACCCACCTACGATCGACTGTCAATGCGAGGTGGCGTATGAAGAGTCACTTTATGAGGGCAGTGCACACTTTGCTTTTGGAGCATCGAGTCTCTGGATGATCCGGTACACGCCCAGGCATAACGTGGCTCACTGCAGTGCCTAACTGAGGCGAAGACAAGGTACTATAATAAAAGATCTAACAATAGAGCACTGATAAAAAAGGATGGATTTTAAATTGCATATAATCCCTCTAGCATGTTCGATCACCAGCAAACCACAGACACCCTTCCAGCCCTAATTCTATCCAAACCAGCCGACAACCCTAATGGAATGCTTGCCTCAGCACATTTTCAATATCCCATCACCAGCCTCCATGACCGCGGTCTTCATCTCTCCACCTTGAGCCGATCCACCAGCCGGGTCTGGATGCAACCGAGAATAAGTCTCACTGCTCAACATGGTTGTTCCCACCGAATGAACACAATATCCTATAATGCAAGCCACAATAAGATCAACCCAGT
Organism: Aspergillus ibericus CBS 121593; assembly: GCF_003184845.1. Classification (NCBI taxonomy): domain Eukaryota; kingdom Fungi; phylum Ascomycota; class Eurotiomycetes; order Eurotiales; family Aspergillaceae; genus Aspergillus; species Aspergillus ibericus. Next base: position 487,564 of record NW_020292105.1, on the reverse strand, counting down.
GCATGAGGTCTCCACACCTGGACGTCGTATGAACCCGTCGTATGCGGGAAAATCCTCAATCCCTTAGCCACATTGCCCCTCTAATTTCCCGAGTCGTAGTTAGCCGTTATCTCGCCATATGTCATCAATATCGCATCAGAATCTCAAAATTTCTTCCACCTCATACCCCAACACCATGATGCATCCATTCTAAAGGAATCCCATGTATCCCTTTGAACGAGCCTTTCACTTCATCTCATCCTATTCTTACCCCCACCCCCAACCAAGAATCCACCCAAAGCAAAAGGCAACCCCATCCTCGCTCATCCCTCGATATCCGCAAGCCGGAGCATGGAATGCACTCATAGTGTCTCCGTCCATGAGTGTTCCCTGGGATTGAAGCAGATATATACATATATAACGGTTTCAATCCCACCTGGATCTCTTCCTGCTCGGGCTATACCATCATCCCATGATCAGATTCATGATGACTGATTGACAACAGTCGGTGTGATAGATATCTATTACACCCACTTTGGTCCCAACGCTGTATACCCCACCGCATCAGGAAGCCCATCAACCGATACATTCAGGGAGGGCGAGACGAGAAGACGGGGTTAATCTTGAAGTTCGGTGGGAAGGAACACATCAGCTTGCCTGGCTGGATTCAGTTGTGGATGGGGAGTTGATGCAGGATTATCAGGAGGATGTATATGATGATACTAAAGGGGAACGAGAGTTGTAGTGTTGTAAGCTCCAATGTTGGTATATATATACCCTCATGCTCATGCTCGGGGCAGTTTCAGAGACGAGCTTTGAGGGGTTTCATGCTGGATTCGACAAAGAAGTTCTGATGCACTGCATTGATACTGACTTTCAAATGTTGCATGCAAGGGCGAGATGGATGGTATGGTATGTCAGGGGGAGACGTGTTTAGGGTGCTATCACAAGTGGTATACTGGTCATGAATAGGATTAATGGTGTTGATGTATGGTGAGTGTCTTTCAATGGTGTATGCTTGGAGATGGAGGATTAAGTCGCAGATATGGAGTCCATGTGGCTGGGTGATACTCCTGGAATGCTGAATGGTTCAGTGTGTGAGAAGGGGTTATGTTGCTGTAACCTGATGTTTATCCTTCGGGTTCTTGGAGTTGGGAAGACGTAAGAATAGGATTGTGGTATATATGTTTACCTCATCGGATGTCCCGTTGGATAATTGCATGAGGGAGTAGTCGAGTGATCTGACTACTGAAGAAGGAACATAAGATGGGTTTAGGGGGGTTTTATATGCTCGTAAGCAGCTGTCTGACTCTGCTTGGGAAGGGAGCATCCGATTCTGAGTAGGTATATTCCACGCGCATGTAGGAAGATGTCGTCGATTCTCCCTCTACAGTCTAGGCTAGCTCCGGGGTGAGGTTATTTACCTGGTATCGCCTATAGTTCTCAGCCGATGCCCTAGATATTGATGCACGACTCCCTGTGGACGTGGAAGGTACCTAGGCATCTGTAATTAGCATTTTGATGTTTCTACTTCCTCTCAGATAACACTACAATGAATACTGCTCGCTCTACATCCTAGTCATTCTAACCTATATGAAAGAGTACTCAAATGCGGGGTATACCCGGTCGGCTAATTGATCGCGGCGGATGTGTCTATTGCCGACACGCAATATGTAAGTACCCAAACGACACCTCAACCTGACATCTAAACCAACACACCATGTCAGATAATCAAGACCCCCGAAATACGCCTACCTCGTCGGGGTAGGGGTAACCCACTCCATCGCCCCCCCGATGCACAACTACTCCTTCCACGCAATCAACTACGACTGGACATTCATCGCCCAGGAATGTCCCACCATCGAAGACGCAATGGCCCTCTTCCGCCAGCCCACCTTCGCCGGGGGTGTGGTGACCATGCCGTACAAACGCACCATCATGGATCATCTCGACGGATTGGATGAATACGCTACGCGGTTACAGGCGTGCAATAACGTCTACCGAGCAGCGGATGGATCGCTCCGAGGAACGAATACCGATTGGCGAGGGATCGAAGGCTGTCTACTCGGGGCGAGTGAAGAGGGACGAAACCGACCGGCGGTGATTGTGGGGGCTGGGGGGGGGCGTGTCGTGCGGCGGTGTTTACGTTGCATGTTCAGCTAGGGTGTAGCCCTATTTATGTGGTTAATCGGGATCGAGAGGAGGTGGGTGCGCTGGTGGAAGACGTCGCCAAGGAGTATCGCACCCTTGAGATGGTCCATGTGGAGCGTGCAGAGGAGGTTACTGATCTGTCAGTGCCGTTTTATATCGTGGGAACTGTTCCGGATGCTGCGCCTAGTACCCCGGCAGAGGTGGAAGTGCATCGGATCGTGGATACCTTTCTCTCCAATCCCACCAAAGGTGTCCTCCTGGATATGTGCTTCAAGCCAAGAAAGACGCGCTTCCTCCAGGCAGCCCAGAACCACGGCTGGACGACAGTAGAAGGCACCGAGGTGATCGGCCACCAGATGCTGGAGCAGTATCGCCTCTGGTGCGGGGAAGAAGCCAGCCGGAAGATTCCCGTGGAGGGGGCCTGGTCCCTGCTGCGCCAGGGGGCCCAAGACAGTCCAGCCATTAATTTTTGAGGGACAGTGGGCCTGACGTGTGTATTGCCAATGATATATAATAATCGTATTCCTCTCCCTTAGTTGCAGAACAGTAGGAATCTCAACATGCCATTCCAACCAGCCATTGCCTCCATGTCCGTCGGCCGGGCCCGGGGCATCCGTTCCATGGGGATGGGCAGCCGGCGAGGATGAATTGGAGTTGTTCTCGAGGACGATGGCGGATTCGGATCTCATGGTTCCACAGATGCATGCGTGTTGGGGTGTGCAGGCGTGGAAACGGTTGGTTCGGGAGCTGGATCTGGAGGGCTGGTATGATTATGGTTTGGACAGGGTGCAGTTGGAGGTCGGGATTAAGTTCCAACATCGAACCTAGGTTGTTGGTGGAAGATGTGACTACCAATGAAGTAGATGGGCTTTATGATCGGACATGTATCATAGTAGCACATGCCACTAATCCCTACTATGCTTGATTCATAGGAATGTCTAGAGGAAACCGGGAAATGCTTCAATTCGGGAGATAATTACAGACAGATCTCCGTCAGACAGGCATACTGTGGCGTCGACTCACAGGTAATGCCATTGTCCTTGTCATAAATAGTCAACGAGGTGGCGTCACTATACTTCAGGCAACTGTAGGTTCCGTATTCACTTTTGGAGCTGGAACCCGTCACCGTGTCATCTTTCACCGTGAACTTGGAGGTTTGGCCACAGAACTTGGCCTTCCCCCCATTGACCAAAGCCTCCTTGTTGTAGGAGCCCGAGATCTGCACGAGCTCGTCATCGTCGTCGTCCCCAAACGGCTGCACCCCCATGAAGTTGAAGCTCCCGTCGGATTCACAGGTCTTCCCGACGGGGCAGATCGAGCTGGAACACTGGATGTAGGTGATGGCGAAGCCGGTGGTGCTCGACTGGGCTGCCGTGGTCGTCGTGGTGGACGTGGTTTTCGGCTGGGTGGTGGTAGAGGTCGTCGTCGTCGGCGTGATGGTCGTCACGGTGAGGGGGGGATCCGCCGCGCAGATGAGAAAGGTGGAGTGGGCGGCGTTGGTCTTGGTCGACAGCGCCAGCCCGTAGCCGCCGTTGCAGGTGCAGTAGGTCGAGGGGCTGGACCCGGTCGATGTGGTCTGGAGGCCGCACGAGGTCACGGACACGGCCGTCGCAGTCGTCTTGGACGCCGTGGAGGAGGTGATGGCCACGGTGGGCGCGGGGCCGGACACTCCCAACGTCGTGCCGTTGATGGTGATGGGATCCCAGCCAGTGTACCGGGGGTTGAGCCAGGAGGCGGCCGACCAGGCACTGCTGGACAGGGCGTCGTCGTCGGCCGAATAGATCTCATTCCCCAGATCGTCAATGTCCATGGACGCGATGAGAAGATTGGCGCCCCCGGTGGGCTCACAGTCGAAGGTCATGGTGGTGCACCACGTCACGCAGGCCGTATCGGACGCCTCCGCGCAGGAAACATCGCAGAATGCAGTCGTGGTAGGCGTGGCTTCCGCAGAGCATGAACTCGTCGAGGTTTCGTCGTCCGAGTCCTGACCCCCGCCACCGCCAGCCTGCAAGCAGGAGCCTATGCCAGAGGGCGTTAGTAAAAGAGGGTGGGACGTTCACGACATGAAACCGGACCGGTAGTAGGGCTTACCATCGCCACAGCCCGGACCACATCCCTCCAAGCCACAGCCTCCACCGCAGAACCCCAGTCCGCAACCCCCATCACAGCCAAAGAACCCACATTCACCCCCGCAGCCGTACTCGCTGCAGTCGTGGGTTCCACAGCCGGAGAGGGCCTCCCCCGAGCTGCAGCCGCCGTTGGAAGGAGGCGGGTCGATGCGGAAAGTCAGGGGAGGCACACTGGGGCTGGGAGTGACCGAGGAGACGGTCGGTTGCGCGTGCACCGTGATGACATGAGAGCTCCCCGAGAAGACCGGCGTCAGGGTCGTCACACTCGCCGTAGTCTCCGCCGCGGAGGAGCCCCCGGAATCCGTGGTCGGGGAACCGCCGCCTCCTGTCGCAGACGAGGTCGACACCGCAACGCCTGACCTCGCGTTAGTTCTCGCCTCGCTCTCGCCGGACGGGGAATCAGGGGTCCAGAGCTTACAGTAATATTCCTTGGCCCACAGACCCGCACAGTCGGTTCCTACCGCAGGGTTCCATGCCTAGAGGGTCATGGAGTTAGTATGGCCAATGGATCCAGTCATGGAGCGAGAGAAGGCGGAAGGTCCCTACATAGAACTCGGTCAAGCTGATGGCATAGGCTGCAGCAATGGCGGCACAGGTATCACCCGCGACCGCATAGTAGAACTCGGTACAACCGGAGACGATTCCAGTCTGAACGGCCGCGGGGGTCGTAACCACGCTGGAGCTGCCGGTGGCGCCGCCGGGGACGCCCCCGATCGCGGTGACATTGCCGGTCGTGGTCGTGGTCGTGGCCGTTGCGCTTGGAGCCCCTATGGCACTGTAGTTGGTATGATAGAGAGGGAATTCCGCTTCCGTCCCCGGCAAGGTGATGACCACACCCGGGGGGGTGATGCTCTGCAGCGGACTCATATAGGCCTCATCCACACTGCTGTCAGGAACCGTGATGGGCCAGAAAGGGATCTGGGTGATATGAAAGGGCGGAACGGTGATGGTCGTGGTCTTGGTCAACGTCTGCCCATCCGAACTCGACGCAAAGCTGGTGGTGATGGGGGGCCACTCGATAGTGACCCCGGTTTCCAGCGGGTACGGTGGCAAGACCATGGTGCATGGGGGATAGCAGGAGATCTCGTGGGTCGTGTTGGTCCACAGATCGGGTCCGATGTAGATATCGCCTTCGCCGCCATTGCTGCCATCGTCTCCCGGGAACAGGGTCAAGTCTCCCGTCAGACCGTCTGTGGATGCTCATCAGTCGCTGTCTTTGAGGAAATCTCTTGTCAATCTACACCTACTGGTAGCGGTACCATCGCTGTCATAAGTCACAGCCCAGACCATGGTTCTGTTCAACGCCCCCATGCGGATTAGTAGTGCTTCGTTGACTTGACGTGTGACGGGCCTGATGCGTATCACTTACCCGCCAATGCAGTGAGAATTCGCATAATCCATCTTCACGGCAAAGGATTCCCAATCGTCATAGCTCACCCACTGATTGCTATCGAATGTGACAATCTGCACCGCGGCGTCCGAGTCATAGAACTTGGTGGCTCCACGACTGGAGTCCTTCAGGATGGATTCGATTTCCGTGAAGGAAAGAATGCCCGCACTGGCCGTACACGGTCCTGCTTTGCCTAGATTCCCTCCGTGGTCAGTCCGTCACTATGACAGCCGGGGATGGTTGCTATTCCCACCTGTCGAGCTAAATGGACATCCCGCCGTAACACAGGAAGTGTCGTTCAAAGTAAAGCCTATCGAATCTTAACCAGCGCCACATGAGAAGAGGATGAAAGCGTACTGCGGCCATAGAACCCCAGTCCCATCACCACTTGGGAAGGCTCGATATCGTTGCGCCACAGAAGATCCATGGCCAGGGTGATTTCGGTCAAGTTGGTGTGCGCGTTCACAATCGACCCAATCCATGGGTCTTCGGCATCCCACCCGCCATCTACAGAACACGGTCAGCACTCCTGCGAGCAGGCTAGAGACGGTGAGCACGCACGAAGGTCATAGGTCATCATATTGAACTACGGTGATGGTCAGTCGCGGGGGATCTCTCTCCTGAGTTTCGGAATCACGCACCCAATCGACACTCTTGGCCAGATTGACCACGTCAAAGTGTTGCAGATACCAGTAACTGCTCGGCAGCGTGATGGTCAGGCCATACCCTTTGCCTGCACTATCTAGTGCCGTGCGCAGATTGGCCAGGAAGGACACATAGTTATCGAAGTCGGCCTCGGAGCCTCCCCGGTCACTCGCCACCGGATATTCCCAGTCCAGGTCAACGCCATCAAACCCGTACTCATTGAGGAAGGAGAGCAGCGACTGGAAGAATGTCTTCTGCTTCGAGGTCGAGGCGGCGAGATCGGAAAAGGTGTTGACCGTCGACCCAGGGTCATTGAAGGCCCAGCCACCGATCGAGATCCACACCTCCAGGTCGGTCTTCTTCTTCTTCAGGGCTACCACCCGACTGTAGAGATCCTCCTGGTCGGTCGCCATGGGGGTGATGGTGTACAGATCCGGGTCGATGTAGAGGAAAGCAAAGTTCAGGTGGGTGTACCCCCCGATGGGAATGCTCTCGGGGGGCATGGTGTCGCAGCTGCGCTCGAGGTTCCACCCCTCGTAGTATGCGATGGTTTTTTTCGTCGCCGAACTGCCCTCACACACAGGCTCGGCGACGGTGGTGTTGCCGCAGAAGTCCGAGGTGGTGCCACAGAAACCGTAGGCACTGCAGCAGACATTCAACGGACACTTTTCGGAGGAGGCATACTCGGAGCCTACGCAAGTTAGTCGCCTGGTCATCACCCACATGTTTCAAGCTAGACAGAACATACCCCAGGCAGTGGTCGTCCAGCCTGAGACGCTGGGATCGCAATCCGAGAGCTGGGAGCAGGTTCCATTGGTACTGGCCGCGGCAATGCAGTTGTCCGACGAGCAGTAGTCTGGCCCATAGCCGCAGACAGCAGATAGTTTGGAGCAGCATCCTTCCGTGCAAGGATTACTCTCCGAGCAGGCAATATCATCACATCGTCCGATCACGGATAAAGAGAGAAGAAAAGTGAGAGAGGAAAGGGTTGTGGTTCGCATGGTCTCACGCCTTGGAAAGAATGACTTGGTTCATGGATCAGGGAATGACACGTAGAGCAAAGGAGGGACGAAAGGGTAGGAAACACAGATATCAAGACACGAATAGGAAACAGGCCATTGAGCAAGAAGGCGCAAACGATCGTCTGATACTCACAGGTGTGGTGTATCCCTTGACCTGCTACTGGGCTTTTTATATTGAACCCATGCCAGCATCGGGCACTTCTTCGCAGGCACACCAGGTCGCCTGAATCGGATCCGGCTTCATCATCGGACCATTTGACCGTCCGCGCTGCGCCAAGGTCAAACAAGTACTATCCAGCGCATTGTGTCTCACGGTTGAGGGCTTGTCCAAAGCTTAGGAAGTAGGCACTGGCCACGGCTCCACTTCGTCTGGACCAGCAATCGATAGTCGTAGATTCCGGCGGTCTTGGCAACCGCACCAGGTTGCTTGGTTTATCGCCTACGGAGTACACTGTTCGGATGTAGAAGGCATTCCGGTTGAAGTTTGATTGACTGCTCTTGGCAGGAGGCACTAATCAGATTTGACCCCAAATGGGACAGGAATAAGCATCGATGGGATGCGGCGAAGTATCTACCCGCATATTTTTACCACATGGTAGCCATCTATACTTGGAATAGATCTGACCTCACGCAAAGTCCGTCAAGCCCTCCAGATTCCCGAGTTAAGGACGGTATAGAAACTGTGAGTTGGGAGAGATTGTCGACACTAAAAGAAGGGGTCTTTAGCTGGAGTGCCGGGGTTTGAACGGTTGATCCTTCGATGCGCACGTCGCAGGAAGTGGAGAACGATCAGCAGTAACCGAACCATATCAGGGCTAGTTGCAAAAGGGGTTGTCCCCCACAGTGGGCCTTCAAAACGGACGGACATTATCTGGCGTGTGAGCCATTTGTCCCTCGGGCGCATCTCCCATTTCGCCAGAGGCCACGATCATGCACCGGGGCAGTGCTGAGTATCGCATGGATCTGACATTGCCTATAAGCGTTAAAAAATTCAACGGACCTGGACAGAGGTATGGGTGGTGGTGTCATGGGGAGTGACTCCGCCCGGGTGCCTGGCCGAACCCTCATGTCAGTGGAGCGATCAGTATAGCTTCAGGGACCCGCCGAATCTTGTTAGACGAGCTGTATGGAGTAATCTCCCAGCAGTCGTGGGATCCTTCCGGATGTTCCCCCTCGCCAATTTAGGGCTGGGCGACGGCGGAACTTCCCCATCGGGACTCTCTAAGGAATTGTTCGTTGGTTCGCTCCATCGCAGCAATTACCATGGTAGGCAGTACCCTGGAACGGGCTCGCTAGGCGCACTAGCACACAGCGAACGTGCGAGCAAGGCCCCGCAATAGGAGCACGGGGAATTGTGTTTCCTTATCGTGCGCTCACGAAATTGAGCGTTGGTCTCCACCCCAAATCTAGACGAAAGGTGCCCCAGGCCGGCCTTCGGCGACTGAAGCTACTTGGACTAGACTGGCTCAGCATGCTAGAGCAGAGCCTGCATCGACCGCTCCAAACTGTCAGTTTTGTAATTCCAAAGCTTGTTGATTACCCAGCGTAGTCGTCGCTCATCGGCCAGTTCATCGTCACTAATGGTGCCAAACGGGCGCGATAATTGGTGGTCGGATCTTGTATCGCCAGAGTCATCAACAGGATACTGAGATTTGCCTACTGTGGAAAACGTAATGAGATTCGAATGTTCTCGCCACTCCGCCGAGCTAGGAACAGGTATCAGAAAATCGCGCAAGATCCTCCGATAACAATCTCAAGAAGTGGGCTGATGCAGGAAGTCGCAAGGGTAGCCTCACCACATCCAGCATAGCTTGACGATGAAGTCCAGGTCTGCTTGGCACTATCTTCTCCTTAGCACCTAGCGCGAGTGCCCCTGGACAACGAGGGAAATGCGTGAAATTGGCCTCTCGGCGCTATGATCAAAGCATAGCCTGGGGGCCACCAGGTCCGGTGCCCGGCCCGACAGAGTATCAACCAGAGCCGAGGAAACGAGGGACAAAATCTCAGATATAGTGCTCCTTCCCAATTGAAGCTTCTGAATCTTCATGCAGCTGCAACTGTCGAACCGGCTGGCTTGCATTGCCTTGACATTCAGTCCCTCGTTTATTTTCTGGTCCCTTACCTTGTATGAGTCAATCGTTTGAACTACACTTTCTTTCGTTTCATCATGAGATTCTGGAGCAAGCTCACGCTGGCTACCCTGCTCATTGGCAGTCGAGCAGCCGACATCGACACCCAGTTCTGGGTCGAGAAAGCCACTGGAGTGGTAACACGCTCCCTGAAGAATGGTAACCTGGGCGGGACCTGCGACCCATATCTGGACGTGCTGAACGATCTGTACCTTGAGGCAATCGACATGGCAGAAGTCGCTCTAGAGGCCTTGGACAATTATGCCAGCAACCCAACCGTCCGAGCGACGCTGGAAACGTACATGGGCATCAAACCAGACGGCACTGGCGTCTCAGCGGCCCATACTTCCCAGTTCAATGATATCAAAGGTTTGTATCTTTCCCCCTTCCCTGGCAGACATCATCGGCCCCCCTCACCCCCGGGAGACGGACGCCTCAATGAAATATTTGTTGCTGAAAAGGTTCCGTAGCTGCTTATCAGAAAGTGGTTGATTTTAGCACCTCCGAATATGAAAATAATCGTCAGCCCGCCTTCTTTTGCGATGAAAAGTGGCGGTGGAAGACAACCATGGAATATGACAGGGGCAAAGCAACTGGGCGGACTCTCTTTGTAGCATCCAGTACGTACCTCTCAAGGTCAATGATCGCTTTCTTCCTACCTTTACCTTCGCGTGGCGGTTGTGTGCTGTTGGCTTGGCTCTTTACTAAACCGCTCGGTGGTTCATAGGGGGGGCATTTAGCTCCATGTACTATTCGCCGCGACTGCTGGAGATGGCAGGTCGGCAGGATGGCTGTCCCGATTCGGGGACTCTAGGTTTCACCCTCCAGTTTCCAAAGAGCATTACCATTTGCCCGGCTGCCTGGAACTGGGACAGGAGGAAGGATTCTTTGAAGCCGTGGAGAGACGGCACGAAATCGCTCACGGAGGGCAAGGCCTTAGACCTTGCTTACTCTCTGCCTGGGACATTTCTACATGAATTGCTGCACCTCACCAGCGGCTCAGGTGAGCCAGCTCCTTGGAACAAAATCCTTCCTCTGGCGGTCTCCATTGCTATGACATTTGAGGGGAAACCTCCGACGGAAGAAAGACTGACTCATTCGATTATATTTTAGACATAACGGACAAGAAGGTCATCGTCGATGACAAACCAGTCACGGCCTATTTCCCAACCCTTGTGGCGGAACTTGCAAAGACGAGTGTTGACGATGCCATCAAGAACGCGGACAGCTTCGCGTGGTTTGCGACGGCCATGTATCTGCCTGCAATGGATTGGTCTCGACAAATTGGCGGTCGTTACAGGAGCAGCGCCATCTCCTCTCGCTCGATCGGTAGGAATACCAGCTCATACCTAGCCGAAGGCAACGGTCTGCAGCGCCGAACCTACTTTACGAATCCAACTTTCCCGGATGTGGAAGATGACGAAGATGCAATGTCTGACTACTCGCTTTGAGGGTGCTGCTTCAGTCGAGTTCTGAATGTGGCAGAGGAGCTCGTGTCCCGGCACTTGTCCCTGTTTCCGTGTGTGCAATTCGTCTTCTTCAGCCATCCTGCATCTGACGCAGATTCCTTTCCCACTTTCCTTTACAAGTCCAATGATCTCGATTTCATTCACGGTTGATTTGTCTTTCTTCTGTTTCTTTTTTTTTTTTTCGCCTACGCCCCTAGCACCGAACCAAGCCGGTTCCGAAGGAATGAGGCATGCTGCGATTCGTATCCCAACATCCCACACTCCTTCAACGGGGTCACAAATTCCCCCCAATAGTCTACATCCTGCCCCTCGATCGTGAAACGACATCGTTTGTATTCGCGCTCGCGCTTCGTATCCTCCCACCGCATCAGATAGACCAAACACCGAGCGCGTTGGCCCTGGAAGAGGACGGGCTGATCCAGCCATCCGTGCTGCCAATCCGTCAACCCCGCCAAGGGGTATACATCCGTCCCGATCAGAACCCCGAGGTTATACGGTGTGATTTTGTCTAATTTTTGGATCTGTGTACCCGTTAGACTCTCGGGGAAATAGACAGCCATGAGCTCGTAGTACTCGACGGGGCCTATATACTGAGTGCTCCAGAATGCACCGCCAGTAAAGGCCCCCCGGGACTGAGTGAGATCGATCATGGAGACTTGGACGGATCGGTCCGAGGCCCATGTGGTCAGAATCTCAATGAAGTATTGGTAGTGCGGTGAGTTGATGAATTTGGCGCGAAGGTCGGCGGAGTTCCAGGCTGGAAAATTAGTCAGGGGTCGGATTTACGCCTGCGCGGGCAACTTGAAGTGACTCACCTAGCATGAGCCATTCCGTATGCGGGGCTTCTCCCGGGCACGACCGTCGAAGTCTCAAATGGTAACGGTAGTCCGACTCCTCGAAAAGGAGTCGGAAGAGTTGGTTGATGGGGTCGGTCTCATCGTGAGGGGCTGCTCCTGTGCCTGGATTCAATATGATCCAATCCAGGAGTTTGGTGTGTCGTCCGGTTCGCTGAGGCTGCCTCAGCGCCAGTGGCGATGCCTCGCTGGACGCATCCGGGACGAAATCCGGGAACTTGTGGTGAGCACGTGCTCTGGTGAGGGGTGGCATATCTGTGACAGCAATATTGATGATATTGTGTGTGTGTGTTGCCTAGCTAACTACGCGAAGAGGTGACTATGTGGCTAGGTCCGAGATCACGTGATCTCCTTTCACAATATCGCTGTGAAGAGAGCAGAGATAAAAAAATATCAAGGTGGCGGCAAGTAAACCATGTACGTGGGGTCTGCCTTTTAAAGGGGGAAGACTTCTTTCCAACCATGGGTCTGGTCCTAGTTCGGAGGTTACCACTAAAGTAGCGTATCAGCTGGTTATCTCTTAGCGCACCCCTGGTCTCCACCCGAGCCTGGCCCTTCATTAATCTTTAATGAGCCCGCCTTCTCTATCTACCTTCTCACATGCTGAGCGGTAAATCCCGCTAGCCTGTCTATCCATTACATCCGTGGCGCCATCCAGGGTCTACCTAGATCAACAATAACAATAATCAATCATCAACAACCCCATCAACCTCCACCTCCACCAACATCCCCTCATTCACAAACCCCCCCGGCACCACAATCATCGTCGCCACCGCCCCAACCCCCTCCCCCTTATCCCTCCCCAGCACCTCCCTAAACCCCTCCCCCACAGCCCCGCAATCCTCCCGTCTCGCCACAAACATCCGCACCCGGATGATATTCTCTGCTCCGGTGCCCCCTAATGCTCGAATGGCGGTGATGCATTCGGTTAACGCGGTGATGGTTTGGTTTTTTGCATCGTTGGGGAAGAGGATTTGTGGGGAGGTTGGCGGGGATGAAGGGTTGACGGCGGTCGTGCCGGAGATGTAGATGTGGTTGGTGTGCCGGATTGCGCGGTAGTACCCGATTTGGTGTTCGTAGGGGGAGGGGGTGGTGTGGTAGTGTTTTGTGGGCATGGTGGTGGTGGTGGACTAGTTCGGACTAGTTATGGGTTTGATAGGTTGGTGGTGGTGGTTGGTGGTGATGTTTATGGTGATGGTTGTGGAGGTGGTAAATGATGAATGGGATTTTATGTATGTATGTAGGATTGTAGAGGGAGGGAACGGGGGTAACGGGGCTTTATATATAAATTGTCTTGTGGATGGTATGTATGACTCATTCGATGCCGCTTAGACCATATAGACCGAATTGTTGAGGGAGGAGTTGTTGTTATATGACTCACACGGCGTCATGACTTGAATTTTTGGTTGGTATAGATAGATATGATGACGATGATGATCTCTCGCTTATTGGGAGGGAAGTACTCGATATACTGTGGACCTTCCTTATGGAATTGGTAGAATATAAGGGAGAAATTGTCATGTTGTATGATGATTGGAGTGGTTGGAGGTGTTTGGAATTATCGATGTCATTAGGTTTGTATGTAGTGCATGTATATGGGCAGCTCTACTTCACACCCTATGGGTGTGTGTTAGCAGAGCAGTATCTGATTTGAAAAATTGTATCAATGGAATATGCAGATTGAAATGGTCTGTTAGAAACAGTTCAAACAGTCTAATACCACCACCGCAGATTCAATGGCTGTCAATGCAAACGCACTGTGCAGATTGCATTTGTCGAGGGAAAGCAGCCATTATATGAGAAGACATGAGGGTCGAAGCTCCATATTTCATGCTCAGTTGCCTTGGATTTGGAAAAGTGACTTGTAGTTACAGTTACAGTAAACTACCGATCTAAACCACCGGGGAATTAAGCAAGCCTCTGTTTCCAGCAAGATCAGCAATCTGAAACAATTCATACACTAGATTGCTACTCCCGAACACTAGGTAGATGCTAGGGTTTGGTCTCTATACAAAATTTCTAGATCGAAGAGTAGGATCAAATGCTACTAATGCTATAATGCTTTATATACTCTGTAGGCACAGTCAAACTACGCAGTGTTAATACGGGTGTTATTATCTGATGGCAGTAAATCACGATAAGAATGATGCGGTGAAATACTTGGTCAACTGGTCAATCTGGGCCATTTCGATACATACTCGGTCATGAATTTTCCATCGAAGGAATCCAAGTCGTGGTCTGAAATACTTGCTTGGAAGTTGGAACGGGTTTTATGGTCGAATTAATCAGCGTAATCAGCCCTGTCGCAGGCACAGATCGCCAGGATGCAATGTTGTTGTGGGTAGGAAGGGGGTTTGGGGGGGCGGGTGGTTTATATGTATACAGAGTACGGAGTATACTACATAACAGAAGGGGGAGGATGGTAGTAAGACTTATATAATAAACTCTATTTCTTTTATATTATATAAGATAATAAAGTCTCTATGGCTGTTACTCATTATTATTAATAAATATTTATTATAATTACTTACCATTGAACTATAGTTGTCACGGTGCCTGCCTGCCTACCTGAACCCGTGTGGTTGCCTGAACCCGTGTGGTTGCCTGAATCCTGCCTGAATCCTGTTCTTGAATACCCTTATATAGCGTGCGCAGTGTAAAGCCATTGGCTTTACATCCTAGTCCTTTTGCTGATAGTGCAGCGGGAAGTACCTGGAATGCGCACCCAGTATGCCCCGTGACAATAGTTGTAGTATAGTTATAGTATAATTATATTTTATTTGTGATAGCCTTCAAGGAATACTGAAAACATGTACAGCCTTATGAATACTGGTGACTTGATCTTTTTGAATAGCTTCAATGGTAAGAAGAATCCTACCTTCTTGCTCCACTGCAGATTTTGATGAGATAGCTGACTTTGGTGGCATCTGTGGTGGTTGAATTGCTTCAGGTAGGTGGTTGGAGGTGGTGTTTTGGTAGGGGCGGGCCGCGCGGTTGTGGATTACGTTAGCCCCTGGCTCTAATGTCATTAACGTGGAGCACCCCAATCTGCCACGTATACGAAACGATGATCTTACCTTAGATTCTGTACCGCTTCTCCGCGTGACACCCCTTCGGAGATAAATGGAAGGACACGGCCAGGCCATGGCTACTACTATCTCCGAAGTCGAGCTCGGACAACGGCAGAGACGGCAGTTGGCATTAAATTACAATTGCTACCACTGAAACAACAGCCCCAGGCAGAAATCGAGATGGCGATGCGCCTTCATCCTTTTTGCCAGGATGGACTGGACTCGTCCCTGGAATAATCTAGCATATGATTACTTTAGTTTGCCCTCCAACAATCACATTCAAAGTCGCCCCATGAAGGTCGTGGTACATTCCATTGGAATATCCTTGCCTTGTTTAAATTGCCACACTAGACCTGATTGGAGGGGTTTAGGTTATAAGACAATGTTATTTGACTTGTCTATCCACATAGGGTCTATAAATAATCTATGGGTACAGAGATATGATGACTTGGGAGCATAAGAAATATGAGTTTAGGCCGTCCCGAGCTGCTCTGCGTTCTCGAAGCCAGTGTAGCTGAAGTCGGCGAATGCGGCACCAATGTCGGTGCTACTGCCGTTGAGAGTCTGGTACAGCACGTAAGTCTGGTAGTCAAGTAGGAAAGACGAGCTGTTAGCAAGGGCAAGCGACAGGTTGGCCCTAGCGATGGCGTCGTGGAGTTGAGTATAATTGGCCTGATTAACCCACTCCTGGGTGGACGGGACGTTGGAGCCGTTGCTACTGATAGTCACATTGGCTAGCTGCGCTTGAGCCTGGTCAATAGCCCTGGCGAGGAAGATGCGCGAGTTGCCGTCGCTCGTCATGCCGACGGGCGCGCCGTATTCGGTGGTGTGGGTAACAGGTACAAGCCAAAGGCTGACATTGAGGCCAGCAGCTGAATCATTGGTAAACTTAAAGAACTTTTGAGCGTCGGTAAACTCGCCAGGCCGGTTAGAGATGAACAGGTTGTCGCGTGAAAAGCGCATGGCGTCTTCATAGGAGACCCCGTCAATGTTGTAGGAGGTGTGGTCGGCGCCGCCAACAAAGAGGCCGACAACCTCTTGGGCACGCTTCATGGCCCAGCCCTTGGGACCGTACCAGAAGAGCGCGACGTCGCCGGGTGAGATAGTGGTGTCAAAGTTGTTTTCAGGGATAGCCGGACCGGACCCGTCGAAAAGGACGGCGTCAAAGATCGTGCCCTCCCAACGTGTCTTGTCCGCGACGTCAATATTTCCGCGGTAGATCGAGTAAGTCCCGTTGGCGTTGTGAGTGATGGTGTCGACGGTAACGCCCTCGAGATAGTCGGCATCGATGACATCGGTGTAACCATCTCCGTTAGTGTCCCAGAAGCGCACCTCGAGGCCGGCCACGAGGTTGGTGACAACAGACAGGGCGGCAGCATTGTAACTGTCTGCCTCAGTTTCAGCCTCGTAGCCACCCCACCACTTCGCGGTGGTACTGTTGTAATACAGCCAGGCTACTTGGTTAACGAGATAGCCGTCGCTCATGCACTGGCTAACACTGTCAAAGGCGGATTCGGTGCCAGGGATGGCCCACAGGTTGATGTAGAAATCGCTGTTGGCAATGACGGATTTGACGCCCTCAAGAGCGCTCCCCTGCTTGAAGTACTGGTCGTACTGGGCGGCAGTGACGTTGGCAGCGTCGCTACCCATGTCAAGCACAACGGCGCGGAGCAGCGTACCATTGATCTGGCTGCCAGTGTAGGGAGTGCCGCAGGCAGCCAGGCCAGTGGTCGGTAGCATTGCTAAAACTGAGGCATTGGCAAGTTTCATGTTGGCTACAGCTTGCAGAGTAAGGAAGGTGAAAAAGCAGGAAGAAAACGAGCGGTGGGTAGGTAATAGAGTGTGTGCTATTGAAGATTTTGAAGAGAGTGTACATTTATACGTCGCCACAGCAGAGGTACATTTACTCTTAATACTTATCCTTCTTCCCTATTGCCGATGACGAATCCCCGTATGGTTGATTATCCGGTTCGGGTGAAGCGGTGGGGCCGGAATGTGGGGATTGCAGAAAGTGAGTTAATATCATCCCGTCTCCGCAGATTGCTCTGTTTCAAGCTATAGAAGAATTATATTTTACTTTATCTGTCTATCTAGTGGTGCCGGTATAGTATCTGGCTATCAATTGGGGTATAATCTTCCCGTCGCCCGCTAGGGGTGGGGACAAGACCGAACGCACTCTGAAGATTATCTGTGATTGGCTAAATTTCTCACAGTGGGCCTCCGGATTAGAGAATCATTTCTCTATTTAGTTTAGTCTCCGCTCGATTCAATTGATCTAGACATTTATGGCAGTTTCACCCCTTCCTCTCTTATACATCCGCTACTTTACCCCGAAGACAATCATGGGCAAGGAAAACACTACATATTTCTCCTTAACGTATTCAACGGTTGGGCGGCCCACCCGATCGAAAACACCACCTTGAATTCCTACCTGAAGCTATTCAACCACTACAGATGCCACCAAAAACACTTATCTCATCAAAAATGCAGGTGGAACAGGAAGGTAGGATCCTCCTAGCTATTAAGGCTATTTAGAGAGGCTAAATCGCCAGTATTCGCGAGGCAGCGCGTATTTATGATGTTATTCGAACTACCTTCCACACTCGCTTATCTGAACGTGATTTTGGTAGAGATATAGTTCATATACGTTAAAAATTACAAAAAAACGAAGAAGATTCGCTTATCAAATGAATTCTATCTTTAGATAAGTAAGGTGCAAGTCCCTATATACATATATATACATATTTTACAACCTCTTAGCAACAATTTGAATTCGCATTATATCGCATGTATCATTACATGATGATGGCCTAAGCACCTTTGACGATTACAAAATCAACCTCCTCCTTTCCTTTAATAATCGCATCTATGGTGATATGTCCTCCCTTAGAAACCTTATGCTCTGCGAAGCCCCCCTGGGAAGTATAAACTTTCTAGGTACCAAATTGGAGATTCCTAACATGAAACTTGATGTTAGTTCCTTGTCCAGGCTATTTACGGACGGTGACAATGAGGGCTCTGCGATCCTGATCCCATAATTCTCGTAGGCAATCAACGTCTTGTGAGAGATCTAGCCCATCCATGTATGGATGATTAGCTAATGTCTCCTTTGTCCAAGGCTCCTTATATATTTTCTTCTGTCTATTCTCGACATTCAACCGTGAGTAGCTAATAGCAGAGTTATCTGAGAAGGGGTTAATGTGAGTCCAGCGACCTTTATTATCAGTTGCTTGGTCATTCTGAGGATAGTAAAGGCCACCATTTTCCCAGGTTGGTTGGAGGTGTTTATTAGTGTATGTAAGAATCCTATCTAGCTTTGTTGCCTTTTCTAACTTTGAGAGCCATTTAATAACGTATCCAAAAGTTGGCTCGTTGTATGG
The DNA here is from genome assembly GCF_003184845.1 of Aspergillus ibericus CBS 121593. Classification (NCBI taxonomy): domain Eukaryota; kingdom Fungi; phylum Ascomycota; class Eurotiomycetes; order Eurotiales; family Aspergillaceae; genus Aspergillus; species Aspergillus ibericus. The sequence goes on along the minus strand of NW_020292105.1, from coordinate 469,345 downwards.
AAAGTTGATGTTTGACTTATTGGCTTTATAAATCTCACGCGCGTTCTGTAGGACTTGGGACAGACTTTTAGCTGTGTCTCCTTGAGCCAGAGCTGCCCTGTAAGCACCTGCAACCATAGGATGTTGAAGCTCAACTTGTCCATCGATGTTAGTGATGAACCCTACAGCATGATTTTCAAAGCCAGCGCGGACATATTCCGAATTCCAAGTATTCATAAACGCAGCAGCCCTGGATTAATGTTAGCATAGAAAAATGCTATATCCTGAATCACACCTACCAAGCCGTGAGGCCCACACTTTGAGCCGTTGCAGTATGACCCTGTTTTACACTGATCCAATCTTTAAATAGACCGTTCTGAGAGATCATATCCTTCTTCTCCAGGGCGGCCCTGTATTTCTTAAGAACTTCATCTACTACCTAAGTACCATCACGTGCATCATTGAGGCGCATAGCAATAATCTATCAGAGTTAGTAGCAGTTACAGGTATCCATAGTTCAGGCTGCTTACTGGAAACTGGTTGCACGCAACAAAGACCAGATTGGGCTCACAGCAGACGCCAACCCAACCATTTCGGTCCATCTCCTTCATTATGGCCTGTTGCAAACTCCGATTATCATAGGCATACGTCTCTGGGCCCATGCCCCAGAATAGTGGCTTCCACTCGAAAGTGAGGCTTCCCGGCTTCTCGAACTCGTCGTCATCAAACAACGTAGCGTAGAGACTCGTCATGAGAAGCAGGTGGCCACTATACATGATATTCTCTCGGACAACTGGGTCTGCCCACGGTCGACGAAGCTCTTTCAGGTCGGGATCAAGCAAAATGCCTGACTGGGAAGTCAGGTACCAGTAACTCCACACGTCAGGGTGCAGCATCTTCTTAATAAGATGGCGGATAAGGGGCTTAAAGAGGCCACGCATGACAGGCATGCGGTGGTAGTGTGTCAGCCCTGATGCATACACCATTGTTGCAAGCTGATACCTATACGCATCGAGGAACTCTTGCAGGCTCCTGGGAGCCCATGTGTGGCCATTCTCCATCCGCCGCAGAGCTGATATTGTAGAAATGGCGGAGGTGCCCTGCCTGTTCTGGAGACAGCTTCGGGTATTCGGAGATATCGAACGGCAAGGAGCCGCCATCGCGGTTGCTCGAAGTCAAAAGCATGACGCTAATGATAAAGAAGTGGATTTGTGTGTGTATACAGATATACCATCCAGTACGTGCGAGGCTTGAGCTTTTATAACTTCTCCCACGCTGAAAAGCCAATCCGATAATTCCGCTGAATAATCGGATTTTGACGTCCCGAGATCCGAGTGTGGCGGAGATCATCAAGCTTGCCAATTGGTTGACAGAACCAAGTCGCCGTCTCGTAAAACTTAAAATCACTGTGGTGGAGCGTATCGGCTACAGAATCTAAGAAACTAGTCTAGTCTTCCACGATCTCTTTCAAGTCACCACCGCTCACTCAGCCGAACTGCACAACGGCTTCACAGGGACTGGAACGATGTCCGCTATCGTCAAAATGCAAGGGCTATGTTTATCCCCAGTTTAATGCTAATCGACCTTTAATCATCTTTTGACGATCAGCCATCAATTTTCCAACTTGAGGTTGTAATGTCATGCCTTCGGGCAATTGAGTGAGTGGTTTTTCAAATCCTTTAAGCGTATCAAGTTTAACCGCTGTATCCACCTTCTCTCGCCAATCCATTGTATCATAGGACACTTCTTCTTGAGTTTTATCAGCCCCCTTCATTGAGAAGACTGCAACAGATCCACCAGTGATCGTGTCATTTTATTTGATACTACGATTTCACACTCACTTAAGCAGATGGCTAAACGGTATGCAGCAAACTGTGTAGTCGTCATGCTTGAGCGAAGCCATTGTCATCAAATCCGGCCAGCTTTTGTTGTGCGGTAAATCGATGTTCGGTAGCCACCCACTCATGAAATCCCGCTTGCAGTCCGCCACGGAGTCCGCCGTCCGCGCGCTGTTCCTCATACATCCGTTCAGCGGCTATAGTTCCTTGCTTAAGGGGTAATAAGCCCCAAGCCATAGTAGATACACGAAAAAGCCAAGACCAACTGAACTGTCATATTTAAAATAAACCAGGAAATGAAATGAAAGACATCAAATGTTATAGTTCCATCAAAGAAAGAAGGTAAACAAGGACTCTCGAATATGAAGTGTAGCATGATGATCAACTAAAGCGATATATCAAAACAGATGTGACCCATGCCTCCGACCCTTTGTCGTTGTTCTCAAAGAGCGCTACCTTCCTCCGCTTTCAGCCTGCTCGAATTAGTGGGTTTGGCTGTTGAGAAGATTTTACTGAGTATGCAGGACTTTCAGGGAGAGACTTGAAGTTCCTTCAGGTTAAGTGTCTCCTGCTCGGCCTTCTTTAAGTAACCATCCCCAAGGAATTTGCTGAGAATTGGGGTGTAGTCAAAGATCAAGTCACGAATTTGAGCGAAAGGTCGCGGCACCGCGTGGAACATCTTGCCAAGGAAACGAGCAAATTCCATGTTGTGATTGACATAGTCAACTCGTTGTTCTTCAAAAAGCTCACACCCAGCTTTGACCCTCCGGAGGTCACGTAAGTCTACCCCATCCAGCGCTCTGGCGAGAAAGTACCCGTCTTCTATCGCCATTCCCATACCGTACGCGGCATAAGGTGACACTGGGTGTATAGCGTCGCCAACACATACCACCCGTCCTGTAGACCACTTTTTCATAGAAGGTCGATTATAGATTTCCCAGCGATAAACCTGTTTGTCAAAGTTGGTGGCCTCTAGAAAACGAGGCATTGGCTGTGCCCAATTTTTCAAGATTTCCGTGAGGTGTGCCTTTGGATCTTCCGGGATAGGCTTCCCCTCCCAAGACGGCTCGACTACCCACCACTCAAACCCGGGCTTCCCATCATGCAGCATTGGAAAAAAGCTGGCTTGGTGCTGGTAGTCATGGGAGACAACACCATAATTGGGAGGGATATCAGGAATGTAATCGCACCAGGCAAGCCAAAGACGAATTCCGGTGTGAAATAGGTGAGGGTCGCCAAAAGCCTGCTGTGAAACTTTTGATCGAATACCATCTGCACCAACGAGGATATCTGCCGTAATTTGGTATCCGTTTTCAAAGTAGAGTTCGATATCATTTTCAGTCTCCGTATAATGTAGAAACTCATGGCCCGCGTAGATTACACCATCGGGGACAAGGTCGAGCATCTTTTTGAAGATAGAGGAACGAAGCACTCCGTAGTGCCAGCCTTTAATACCCATCCGCTGCTCGACAGCTGGATTAAACGGTAGTCTGGTACGCACTGTTCCGGACTTGTTTTTGAAGTAGGTGACTGTGTATGAGCCAACGTTGTCGAGGCTCAAGCCGTAAGATCGGAGGATCGCCAGGACGGGAGTAGACAGAAGAACAGCGCCGCCTATAGCTTTGCATTCCGGTTGTCGCTCAAATATGCGCACATCATAGCCTCGCTGAATGAAGGCAAGGCCGGCTGAAATTGATGCCGGACCTCCTCCGACGATTGCAACTCGTTTACCAGGGCGCCAGTTCTGAGAAGCCATCGTGAGTTTAATCAGCAGGATATGCAGGCAACGGAAGTATGAAAGCTTCTAAATCGATATGCGAAAAGAGGACGTAAGTTCAGGGTTTGAGTAGAGAAAATTCTGGCCCAGCCCCTAATTTATAACGGGATATAACGGGATATATACGGAGATATGGAAAGAGGAACCCTCAGTATCCATCAAGCAAATACAATCGCCCACTTCCCGATTCTTGAGACTTGGGTTCAACCTCTTAAAGTCGTATCATAGCCCCACAGCGGGTCCACAAGACGAAGTGGCCGTTGTGACGGCTAGCGAAACGAGGTCAGATCTGCGCGTCGTACTTCCTCGAAATACCCATGGTTCCCCCCCCCCCGCCCCCCTCCCTCTCCCCTTAATCCTCGGAAGGCTAATAACATAATGTACCACCATTTATGCTACAAAGAATGCCTATCCCATCAAAAGTGCTGGTAAAGCAAGAAGGCATGATTTTTCTTGTCATTGATGTCACGGTGCAACCTCCCAAGCCGGAAAGAAAGAAATACTGCCGAGTCTTGCCACCTAGCACGTGATCCCCAGATACAGTTAAAAGCCACCTGTCCCCTGGACCTCATTCATAGCCTCGAGCTACGTCTTGTCTATGACCCTGTATATAGCTTGACCAGTAGCCAGCTCAGCATCCAGTTAGAGTCCCAGTCGTTATCATCATTTGAACCCTGCTCGCCTGCCAGAACCCACTATCCTACCACCCCTGCCTGCCTGCACCTTGACAATTGAAGCTATTCAGAAAGACTAAATCTCCAGTATTTACAAGGCAATATATGTCTACGATATCCCTCAAATTACTTTATTATTTCTATAGTAAACTCTTTAATTATAATATAGAATTTATAAACCATAATTCTTAGTTATTAATAAAATATAACTCGGGAAAATTTAATATAATAGTTGTCACGGTGCCTGCCTGCCTGCCTACCTGAACCTGTGTGGTTGCCTGAACCCGTGTGTGGTTGCCTGAATCCTGCCTGAATCCTGTTCCTGAATACCCTTATATAGCGTGCGCAGTGTAAAGCCATTGGCTTTACATCCTAGTCCTTTTGCTGATAGTGCAGCGGGAAGTACCTGGAATGCGCACCCAGTATGCCCCGTGACAATAGTCTATAATTATAACACAACCCCCGACCACCAAACCCCAATTTCTGTTATGTATTTATTATAGTGTTTGTGGATTATGGAATGAATTTTATCCAGCATCATCATAATTCAGATAGGATTGTATCCAAAGCAAGATATCCATTCATCATAGCATCATATATACATCTCCCGCCCCCTCTCCCCCATTCTTCCCCTTACCCACTGTTCCCCCATCCAACCCTACTCCACGGGCTGAATCACAGCAGTCCAATAACAATATCGCCATACAACTGCGCATCCAAATCCAACTTAACCTTCGCCTGCAAATTCAAATGAATGCGAATCTTGAGAGACTCCTTCTCATCCTGTCCCTGCGTCGCGCCGGGAAGTTTCATCCCCGCGTTGGGGACCAGGCCGCTGGTCAATCCGGCAGTGTCTTCGTCGGGACGTGCGGATTTGCGGTTGCCGGTGGGGCGGGAGTCGGTGGTTCTTTTTAGATTATTAGAGGAGGGGTCAGAGATGAGTGGGAGGGGATGGTTGTGGTTGTTTTTGTGGTTGGGTGGTGGTGGAGGGGTTTGAGGGGGTGTTTTTGGAGTGGGGATCTGGGAGGGAGTTGGGGTTCGGACGGATGAGGGGGTAGGAGAGGGTGGTTTTCCAGTAAGTGAAATTGGAATGGATGTTGAGGGAGGAGGGGAAGGAGGTTTAGGTCTGGATGTGGAGGATTGTTTAGGGCTGATGAGGTGATGTTAGGGAGAAAGATTGGATTCAGTAGCAGAAAGAAAGGAGTAAAGGAAGGCTGCATACGCCGGAGTCACTGGGTCGGCCATTGTTGCAGTCTTGTTTTGGTTTTGTCTTCGAGGTGTACTTTCTGGGATTTCTTCCCGTGTGGCAGAGAAAGCAGAAGCTAGAGAAAAGTGAGAGTAGAAAGCTGAAGAGGATGAAGAGAATGAGGAGAATGAACTGGACGAGGACGACATTTAACTGCTCCAGCTGCCCAGCTGAGTCTGTCCAACTTTTAGACTCACTACTCCTGCAGCTAATGCTAGTGTAGTGCACTACCAACCCTCACGGAATATTTAATCCCGCAGATCTGGCCATGGCACCTCATGCATCTGTCATCTCCTAGTCTAGGCACAGGTACAGGTACAGGTACAGGTACAGGTGCAGGTACACACACGGCACTATGGTCCTCGGAATCGTCATGATGGCAGCGATGCTACCCACGATGGTCGGTCTCAATGAAGCGAGTCAACACACACGCGACCACGAAACCAATCGCCAGCAATCCTCGCGCAAACAACGTTGTCATCTGGTCGCCAGCTGCGCCCTCACCCAAGGCACCCCAGCCCAGCGCGAGCAGATCGAAAACGCAAACGTGTATGTGGGGCCCGAACATCGGGTGCGTATTCATGCCCCCATCATACGACCACCACAGTAGCCAAAGCTAATTCAGACAGCTGTATCTGACGAAACATCCGACGGACGACATGACACCCTTCAATGGGGGCTTTTTCACCCACCCCGAGTTTCCCCCGGAGAATACGGCCGGGTTGGTCACCATCACCGGGGAGCAGCCACCTACGCTGCGGTGGGTGTTTCTGGACGCGACGACGCATGAGTTGTGCTGGGGGGGACGTGCCGAGAGTGAGGGCCAGGTGGTGGGGCCGTTCGATTGGACGAAGGATGAGCAGCGAGTGACGCTGGAGGGGTGGGAGGGGTGGTTGGCGGTGCGGTTGCCGGACGAGAGCCAGCCCGAGGGGGTTTGGCGGGTGTATTTCGATCAGGAGGACAATGGGGCCGATCTGCCGGTGGGGGCCCAGGGGCTGGAGATTGTGCTGAAGCGGGTGGCCGCGGAGAGTTGATCGTGATTTATGATTAGTCGCAGGATCACGAACGGTGGAGCGGCCCCACGGCGGATCGGGACGCGCGCGAACCAGATTCTTCCTCGGCTTCACCTTGCAGAGGGGTTCCCCGCCGCGGCTGACGGGTGGAGCAGCTAGCTCAGCTGGAACCAGCTGAAGTTTCATTCCATCAAGTTTGGGTAAGCCGGTTGCAAGGATTCCAGTAGACAGGGTTGTCCATGTTGCTATTAAATTAGGGCAGAGGCAGGAATTAACCCGACTCCCTCCGTAGCGCAGCGATCATCCCGCTTAATCCTGGTCGAGTGAGCGCCATCTCGATCTTCTCCTGATCGGACAAGTGCGTTTCAGATCGAGTCCTCCCCGCCACATTACTCCGTGTGGTACTCCGTATGGCCATCTGCCATTGCATCACGATGAATGCTCCCACGGATGCTCGGAGGCGTCCGCAGATTCATGTCTGCCTCCAGATCCACCCGCATGTTCTCTTCCATTTCCTCCGCCTCGTCCTCGTCGCCCCAAAACTCCTTCAGATCCTCTACCCGCCACGCCGTTGCCCATCCCGTCTCGCGCTCAATCCGATTCAGCGTCTCTATAATCGCAGCGTGTTCCGAATGATGCGACATCACCTTGCCAGCCACCCATAACGGCTGCAATGCATTCGTCCAGCAGCCACTGCTCCATTAACTTGCTGACCAACCAAAGAGGGGACAAGAGCCTTACTGGTGTGTATTGGACGCGGAAATAGCGCATATCTGCCTCGCATGCCATAACACCGATTTCTAAGATTAACCTGTCAGCGTCATCCCACTGCGGTCTGTACCAGCGTCAGGTACCCCACCGGCCGGCGCTGCAGCGAAACCGTCTTGGGCTTTCGTTGCAGCAGAAGCAGCGCGCACGCATGATACAGTTGGTTGCCCGAGACTGCTCGGCGTCAGCATCCAATGATCGTAGACTGTGAGATGCAGGACACACTGGCGGCTCCGTTGCCATACAGCACCGTCGGGAACGGCCGCTCGCGCCCGTTCCCCGTCGCCGACACACTAAAGATCGGCTTCATCTGACTCGGCCGGTTCTCATACCATTGCTCCACATTGTCAAATAGCCGCTGCCACCGCGAGACGTATGAGTCGCCCTCTCTCGGACTCGACAGGTAGTGGCATGATACGCAGGCAGGGATCTGGCTCATCCCGAAGAGCACCCCTAGTGTCTGGGCGCAGAGAAACACGGTGTAATTGGCGTAGGTGTCAAAGGTGTACACATTCGACGCCAGGAACAGCTGCGACGCTTCGGTGGGGCTCATGTCGCGCGGAATCCAGTGGTGGATCGGAATGATGGTCTCCTCTTCGGAGATGAGGCCACCGCAGACATCTATGACATGCATTAGTGTGCCCCATCCAAAGCGGGGAACTTACCCATTCGTGCAAAGCACCAAAACAGGGCTTGCTCCTCTTTCCCCGAGAAGCCGTTGATTTCCGCGGCCTGGATCAGATAGGCGCAGCCATCCAGGTGACGGCGCCATTCCTTGGGATTGCCTACCACGGTCAGAGGGAAGTGGCGAGGAGTGAGGGGTACGGACAACTGAGCATCTCGAGGACACATAAAATCACGCATGACGCAATAACCGGTGTCGTCTTGCTCTCCAGCTCCGGCAGCAGCAGGTGAATGGCCTCCTGGTACAACGAGAGACTCTCCGATTGGGACTTGGCGTTCTGCTGCCGCTCCATCTGCCGCGCCGACAGGGCCAGAATCGAGTAGCGCAGATGCGCCGCCGACTTGGCCATCTGAGGGAAGGTGGAAGCGAAGTGTCGATGGTTGTCAAACATGTCCAGCTGCAGGGTTAGTGCCATTCAGCGCACTGGACAGAGACTTACCCATGAACAAATCTCGTTGAGATAGTTCTGCCACAAGACATTCTCCCGCTCTGGTGACAGTTCAAACTCTCCAATCTTGGACTGGACACGCCTGTCTACGTGAAGCTGGTCCTCGGCAACATTGCCATTGTCTCTGACTGATGCAGGGGTGCTGTCTCGACTGGGAACCTCCGTCCGGGCGGTCCAGAGCTGTCGGTTGCGCAGCGCTGTATGGAGGGCTTCGTAGGCCGAGCCAGGAACAAATACATCATTGGTGAGATCCGCCGGATCCGAGAAGACGCTATGGTCGAACAGCGGCGAGGTCATGGATTGGTAGTCGGGGCCGGAGAAATGCCCTGGGTTGCCGGCCAGGCTGCGCAGGGCTGTGAGCTCATCGACAATAAACTCCGGACTGGAATGGAGATAAGACTGTGGAGCGTCCCCGGGAAAAATAGGGTGAGGGGACTGCAGGCCGACTCCTTCGAGGCTCTGGTGAGAAAGCGGTGAGAGTCCATTGGAACAGGGACTGGGCGCTGCCTGATGATGAGAACCTGTCGTTGACTGGGATCCATCTGGATTCGACGGTGCCTGCACCTCTCCATTCTGCTCATGGCTGGGTGATGGTGGTCTCTCATCGACCGGCTCGGGCTCTTTCCGCTCCCTTCTCGTGGGTTGAGAAGGAACGACATTCAGAATCTATCCAATCAGCCACGGTCCTAAGAGCCAAGAATAATCGAATACCTTAAATTTACTCTGCTTCCGGGTTCGGACCCCCGTCTGGTTCATCGAGGGATGGCCCGCCTCCAGAACCTTGATGTTGGCCTCGCGGAACGACCCTAGCATGCGCCATTGGCACTTGTCCCCGCGCCGTTTGCAGCCCGTGCAGGTTGGCTTGACCTCATCGCCTGTGGAGTTAACAACTGTAGTGTTATCTCCGCTGGATCGGGCTCACATTTTCGACGGCGCCGGCTGCAATTGACGCAGCCGGTGCGGGTGCGTTTCCGCGGGGGAAGACGGGGAGTATCGTCCATAGTCAACTGCATGTCGCTATACACAAAGGGCTGAGATATCTCTGTCATGTGTAAACAGGTGATTGTTGGCAGCAACGAGGTGACAAAGAGGGGCCGGAAAAGTTGGGAGAAATGTTGCCCGATCGGGAAAAGATAACCGCCGGGGAGAATGTGGGGAAGTCGGAGTTTCCCCAGACGGGATTTCTGCGACTATTTACATGGGATCTTGCGATTACTCGACATGCTCCACAACACCCTTCATCTTCTCGTCCACTCGCTCGCTGGCATCCCCCACAACCCCCATCGACGCGTGCCAATGCAGTTGCACCTTGTCCCCGGTAAATAGCCGATCCACTTGTTCCAGAGTGAGATTCCGTGTCTCCGGATAGAAGAGGTAGATTAGTGGCAGGAAGCAGAAATTGAATACTATCATCGGTCAGGCCATACACTTCCGTAAGTTTCTAGGGGGATGGCTACCGGCAAAATAAATGTATGTGCGATAGCCAATGTTCTTAATGCTGACCGGGGTGATTTCCACCACCAAAAAGGTAAAGATCCCTGCATCGTCAGAATAATTCGGTAGATGGGTGGTCATCACTTACAGTTGGTAGCAGTAGCAAGAGCCGCAGCCTGGGTTCGAATAGACAGCGGAGCATATTCGGCGGGCACTGTCGTCATCAGCACGAGCCTTTCTTAAAGAATAGACTACCTACGCAACCAAGGAATGGCCAGCAAGCCCACGGCGAAGAAAAAGTTGAATAGGAACAGCATGACAGTAGCCACAACACCGGCTGCGTGGCCACCGTCATACACCGTACCCGCCAGTACCGCCATGCAGATGCATTGTCCGGCGGCCGCGAAGAGCATCAACTTTCGGCGACCCAGTCTAATCCATTAGCCCCGAACCCTCCTCGATTTGGCTGACTCACCGATCAATCGCCCAAATGGGAATAAACGTCGACACAAAGTATGCCACGCCGTTGAACCCGGCCATCAACAATGCTAGATTGTGGCTCATGCCGACCGAATCCTCAAAGATGACCGTATTATACTGCTCACATTAGATCAGGAACCCAAGCGTGTAGGCAACGCACATATGTGATAAGGTTGACGCCCGACAGTTGCTGCATCATCTGGCCGCCCATTCCCAACAGCGTACGGTAAAAGAATTTCTGGTTGCCGTTCGTAAACACCAGCCGAAAGGACCCTTCTTGCGTTGCTTGCTGCTCCTCAGCGATGGCTCGAGTAATCTCCGTAACGTCAGCATCTACGGTGGCATCGTCTTCCGAGATCAATCGAGCATTGGGCTGAACAGCCCAGATGACGTGGCGAGCTTCATCGTGTCGGCCATGCGCAATGAGCTGTCACATCAGCATATCATCTCATATGCAAGGGGAATACCTACCCAGCGAGGAGACTCGGGCAGCACAATAACTCCGATCAAGGTGATGATGGCAAAGAGGATCTGCAAAGCAATAGGGAAGCGGAATTGCGCATCGTTCGTCACATAACTCATGCCGTAATCTAAGCCATCAGCATGGTCCACAAAGACGTTGACACTACTCACCAACCCAGTATGCAGTCATAACACCGAAGATATTGATACACAGCTCAATTGCAAGCTAGTAGGATTAGCACCGTCCTCTACCCTTGTTGAATCACTCACCCCCTTTCCGCGACTGGCTGCCTTGCTCAGTTCCGAATGCCAGACCGCTGCCACAGTCAGCTTAGCCCTCTATGTCCAAGAAGCAACGTACGGATAGTACTCGTGTTGAGTCCATTTCCAATGCCAGCCACGATTCTACCCACGATCAAATGTGGGATGGTGTACGCACTGCACTGCAGCGCAGCCCCGATGGACAGAACAATACAGCCAGCTATAATGCACATCCGACGACCAATTCGTTCACCGATCAGTAGCGCAATGATGGCACCGAAGAAGCAACCGATCTCATAGATGGCAGTACTAGACCGTCAGCTAAGCACAACCATTTCATATCTACACTTACACTGTGCCTTGTAACGATGAACTGCCGTGTCCGGTCGAGGTAGTGTCAATCTCTGGGAACGTTCGAGTAAAGGCCGTGCCGGTCAACAGACCAGACATGACACCCTGGTCATAACCGAACCTGGAGAGTCAATTACTGATCGCCTGTATGGATCAAGACACTCACAGCAGGAACCCACTTCCTGCAGTGGTAGTAATAGCCCACGCTAGGGGCTTTCCAACGAGAATAGTCATGTTTAGGACTCAAGAATGGATACAGACGCAATCATGGCAATTAGGGCTGCATCATTCAGGGGTTAGATCAACTTTTATAGGACATGCGACCTCCGATGGACGGCTCGACGTCATACTTGGGGATTGTGGGGGCCTGAGGGAAAAGCCGGGGTTGGCGTGGAGAACCACGCATCCGGGAAAGCTCTACCCGATAGAGTTCTGTCGGTGGTTTCAATCCATCGTCTGATCAGGAGCCATGACTTGGTCGTTGTATCCATATTACTCATAGCCACTATTCGACCGTATAGCCAGTCCAGCCTCATGTGAAGGTCAACAGTGCCATTAATCGTAGGCTTCTACAAGTGACCAAGTCGGGCCATCCATCTAGGCGTCTCCGGCTTAACGAGAAGTAGTGGGGAGCGGGATAGGGCATCGTACGGTTGACTCAACAATTACCCGATCCGGTAATGTTACGCGCCTCTGCCGGGCCCACATGGCTTGACCCCGGCAACCCGCCAACGCCACGGTTTCAGAGCCGATAATCGGGAAATTCCCGCCTGGGAAGTGTTAAGCTCCTAACAGTACCTATGCGCTTGAGTATTGCTGCATAGTATCGGAGTCTCGAGAACCATGTCAATAGTGTGTCTGCACAGCATGTCGGATCGAATCTTCCTAGTTGGGTTATCGTTAAGCGCTTCCATGAGCTGTCCGTCTAGCTTATATGAACCTCCACGGGATGTCCTTGTCAGGCGTGCTCTTCGATTCCTTCAATCACTCAACCTCCGTTCACTTCGCCATGGCCCCCTCCGTAGTAATTGATACCACCCCCGAGGTCGTCCTCGAGAACACCACTCCTGCCGTCCAGGAATCCACCCAGCCGCCGGTGGTTGGCCGCACAAATGACCTCTTCTCCTTAGGCAACCGCACAGTCGTGATCACCGGTGGTGGTCGCGGTCTCGGGATCGTCCTCGCGGGTGCCGTTGTTGAAGCCGGAGGTGACGTTGTCTGCTTGGACCTTCTTCCTAGCCCCAGCGCAGAGGAATGGGCGTCTGTGCAGAAGCTGGCCACAGCCCGCGGATTGAAAGCAACATACATCCAGTGCGATATTACGGATGAGCCATCGACGCAGAAAATCCTGGAACAAGTTGCCGCGGAGGGACGGAGTCGGGGTATGCCGCTGCGTGGAGCTGTGACCTGTGCTGGTATTCAGCAGATGGTGCCTGCTTTGGAGTACCCGATTGATATGTGGAAGAAGATGTTGGATGTGAAGTGAGCAACCATGGCCTTCAAGAACGATTGGAGACTGACTATGCAGTGTGATCGGAACATTCATCCCCGCAAAGCACTGCGCCCGTATTTTCAAGGAGCAGAACATTCCTGGGAGCATTGTGATGATTGCTTCTATGTCGGGCCAGATTGCCAACCGGGTATGTTTTCATCCTCTCTTCTGTGACGATATACTAATGCAGCAGAATAGGGATTGACTTGCACCGCATACAACTCCTCCAAAGCTGCTGTGCATCAAATGTGTCGCTCCGTTGCCCAGGAATGGGGTCAGTACGGCATCCGTGTGAATACTCTATCCGCAGGTGTATGTGCCAGTCCTTGTTGACGTATTGGATGTTTCTAACCATGAAACAGTACATCCGCACCGCCATGACCGATGCGCTGCTTCAGGAAAAGCCCGAGGTCGAGGAAACCTGGATGCGCGGTGCATTGCTAGGCCGTCTCGGTGTTCCGGAGGACTTCAAGGCACCGACAGTGTACATGCTTGCTGATGGAAGCGGGTTCATGACGGGCACGGATTTGAGGGTCGATGGTGGCCATTGTGCTTCTGCTTGAATGATCTCTGACGGGGTCTTTGTTAGATGGTTGGCGTTGAGGATAGATAGGACATCCAATGCATGAATTGCTTACTGCTGATCCGGTGCGGGCGTGGGTGAGTCCGAGTCGCGGAGCTTGAGTTGGGGAAAATCCGTAAGTGAGAGGGCAGGAGATGGCTTGAGCTGTAAACTTGGGATATCTCCACTGTGGTGGCTCCGAATCTAAGATCACTAGCTCCACAAATCCAGGGGCTTAATCCAGTGATGAAAATCAGGCTGGTTCTGTTAATTCGTGATGATTCGAGGGATGTCAGGAAGAAGAAGCGAAATGAGTGAAAACAAAGCCGTGACTCTATCACCTGACCTACGTAATTTCTAAAGAAACTTCTATCAGTCTACCCCTGATTCTTACTTTCAGCGAACGATTATACCATCTCAAGGTCTTCAGCAGTTCGAATTCAGTAAGGCGTGACATAGTAGAGGTGTCAACGGACCCACAAACCAGAACCGATTCTGCAAGGCTGTGGAGAATGAAGCAAGCAAAACCGCGCTGATCACGTGGCCATTGTTCAGCCCGCATCGGGATGCACTGCTTACCATAGCATCCATAAGTACCCGCATAAATTCGGCCAAATCCGCACATTCAAAAGGATGGCTGGGGAATGCCAAACTGGGTTCCAAGTACTCCATATGGGATCCCCGTACAATGCTTCTTTCTCTCACTAAAATGAGTATTTATCTCAGCTCCGTAATACCGAGCAAACTAGCCAAACGGGTAGTTTAACTAATGTCACGTTGGAAGCATGATGATGTGGACATGGCATTGGAGGGCTAGTCTTCTGGCAATGTTTATCGCATCATTGACCCATGTGGACGCTTTGCTTTGGATATCAGGATGCATGCAGCGTGCGTATTCTAGATTGTCAGACTGGAGATAACAGTCCGACCTTCCTAAGTGGCTAATTGCGTCTATTGGCTTCAACCAATTGTCCTCCCTTCCGCATCTGAAATGCCAAGGTTTCACGCCACATGAATATATAGTAAGCCAATGCAGCTGCAGAATTCGTCCATCTTGAGTGGACAGGGTACTGGCGGAATGCACAATGTCACTGTGTTAAAGGGGCATTGTTACTTGGGCCTGGTCAAGCCAGGGAGGACGGGGATCAAGGGATGAGGGAAGGCATCCCATCCACTCCGCGGGTCATCCCCTTTGATTCACGTTAAATCTCTGAGCCAACCTTGTATGGCTCGCCGTCGATGGTGTGGATCCTTACCATTCATTCCATGTCTTGTGGAAAAATGGACGTATCCGGGGCGACCGAGGTTCCGGATTTGGCTGGATGAAAAAGGGATCAAGAATCAGATGATTTGTGCAACGAGTAGGATGACGTTCGAAGAAGAGACTCCCACTGGGAGGTGGACCTTTTGAGTTCCTCCTAATTGTAGCGTGAACTCTTAGGTAGCACTAGATGTCGGAATAGGCTGGGCTGGGGACTTATTTGATCAAAGCGGCGGATAAGTTGTGGGGAGATGCGACTTGAAAAGTACTAGCAACGGAACTGGTTGAAGCTAGTAGATAGTAGATAGGCCCGTTTCAGAATGGATAATCTCTCACGGTGGAGATCAACCATGGTTGCGTAGGTCAGTCCCAGGATCCAGTAGTACGGAGTAGGGGACTATACCACCGCACGAAAAGGAGACTAATGGTCGGAAAGTGTAACAATAATTGAAACACAATCCGATTGTTGCTTTCTACGGATTTGTCCTTGACCTTATAGGAGAACGATAATGGTTGACTCTTCCGGTGGTCGTGGTCTGTTTGCAGTGAGTAGGTGCTAAAAATATATATCTTTCTGGGCTGGTGACAAACACATACGGCGCTTTCACCTACTTCATCACCAGCCAAGCAAAAAGGTCGTACGCGATCGGTGCTATCTGTAGTCATCAGGGGCCTATATAAGCCACACGACTACGATACACTTGATCTGGTGTATGCTACACGGTCATCGGGCGAGCGTAGCTCTAGGGCGACGAGGGCATCAGTTGATGTTGACCTGCATCCATCTGCAGCCACGTTCCAGGCCCTGAAGAATCCCTCGATTGCCCCAGCAATCCCCCCCCCCAGCCTGCACTGGTTGGTCTACCACCATACCTCCTCATTGTTCAATGATAACGACGAACGACCCTCGTTACGCAAAATGTCATGTTGATAAGGATCTGCCAGATTTCTGATCCAGACTCGAGCGGAGTGTCCCGTACATAGGTGAGACACCCCCCCTGATTTCTGTGCGATGTCCGATCCCAAGGAAGCCACCATCGGCCAACCCCTTCCAACATCCGGGTGGTGACCCAAGGGCGTGACCTCAGGAGTTCCCAACATTCGTCACCTACATCGCCATCCCCCTATCTTTAAACCTCACATCACCTATGTTGCCAGAGCCTGCTTTCCTTCGGTTGACTGATATCCTTCCGTGGATTTAGCATCATTGCGCTAGACATACATTTCTACAGCTGCATCTTACCGACTTACGGAAATATGACGAGTCCACTCAGCCCGGCGACCGATCACCCACTCATACTAAACGAGAAGCGCTCCGCCTCTGGAACAGGTCTCCTACCCACGGTCCCCGAAGCTGCGTCTATTGCATCGTCACCGGACCTGCAACAGGGGGAATTCAACCCGTCCGCCGGGGCCAAACCATCCTCACCCTTTTATCGCCATGCCACGCCATCGCTGGCCATCGACCGACTGAAGAAGGCCGCGCAAGCCACGACACAGTACAAGCCTCTTGACCCCGAAAACCCCCCAACGCTCGACCGACAGTCAGCCGGATCCGGACATCGCGAGTCCAAGCTCTGGGTTCAGGAAAAGCGAAGCTGTGCGTGGATGACGCGGCTGAGCAGGAAGCAACGCATGGTGGTTAAAGCAAGCATTGCCATTCTGACTGTTGGCACAATGGTTGCGATTGCGCTGGGGATCACGGCGGCTGTGGGAGGAGCTGTGTGGAGGTCTGATACACAACAAGTGGTGATCGGGGGGTAGCGGGAGTGGCCCGATGATGGTGGTTTAGAATGGCGGTGGATACCTGGGCCACAGGAATCGTGGATATTGGAGAGCGAAGAAGGAATTACCAATGGGGCTGAGGTTCTATGTAGATGTGGTCACGATGGC
The DNA here is from genome assembly GCF_003184845.1 of Aspergillus ibericus CBS 121593. Taxonomy (NCBI): domain Eukaryota; kingdom Fungi; phylum Ascomycota; class Eurotiomycetes; order Eurotiales; family Aspergillaceae; genus Aspergillus; species Aspergillus ibericus. The sequence goes on along the minus strand of NW_020292105.1, from coordinate 452,721 downwards.
CGAGAGCAGTACTTAGTTCTGTACATAAATAGCCAGTAGAGACTGGATGAATGATGGCCGTGGGAGCCTTGGAGCCCTGGTGCCTGACGGGCCGCCCGCTAGCCTTGGGGGGCCTTGGTGCCTGGCGCCGTCAAGCGAGACCGGGACCCGCCTCACGTGACGCACAACGGCTATAAAAAGCGGGCGACCGCGGCGATCTTTCCTCTTCTTTTCTTTTCTCTCCATACATCGAAAAGCTTTAACAGAGCCTGCCACGACCGTCGTCCAGCCTTTTCCACGGCGACGTGTTGCCTTCGGTCTACGGACTGATCGGCTCTGGAGAGAAATGCTGCAATTTTCCTTGATAGGAAGTTTGCCTCTCGTTGGGTCCTCTTCAGTGAGGGCGATGAGGGGTGAATGTCGATGACGGGATACATCTCTTTTATCATACCATAATGAATTTAAAATCGCTTTTGAAAACTCTTCTCTCAGACGCCGGATGCCGGCGTTTAATATCTTCCAGTAGATGTGTATTTTGTGAGAGTCTTGCATGACGTGCTACTGGGTCTGCCGCGTGGAACAGATTCCGAAGGTCTTGGACTGGGGCCTGTCTTAAATAATCAGCAACGCCACCTCCATCCTCAATGACAGCAGCTCGGTTCTGTATTGAAGCGTCATTGGTGTTTAGTTGCGAAATGTTCATGTTCTAGCTAACCTTCTCACAGCCTCGTCCCGTGTTCTTCGTGGAAGGGGCCTATGACGACTACCGGCGGGCGTGGATCACGCATGCCAATCCCCTGGCTTCCCGCGCCATCGACCCCAGGAATGCTCACGATACCTTGGAAGGGTGTCTCCTGAGACGCCGGACACATGGTCCCTCCATGGCCATTGGACCTGATCTCTACCATTCCTGGAGGCATTCTCCGGCCACAACAATGCCTGTGTTTGTCGCGCGCGTTAGAACACAGCAGCATACCAAGGAAACTGTGCGCGAGAGGATCGAAAATAAAAGGTGCAACCGGGGCCTTCGATCCTTCAAGGAGCACCCTATCCTACAGTACCTGGTCACTCTCTCATTGTGGTCTTTCTGTGGTTTCGTTCCTTCCACCTGATCTTCCCTTGGCCTATTGGCCGAAGTCATTCTTTGATCACGTTCGATTCGACTTTGTATTGTATCGAATTCCAGAAAGACTGCTTTTTGTAATCCTGCAACATGAAGGGACTCCAGGGCGGACTATCCATCGCCATGCTGGCCACTGTAGCTAAGGCACAGTTGATATCGGGTGCTGGTGGAGTGGACACGGGCAATACCGCCGCCGTCCCGATCACCAACGGCTTTTCCTCCTCGGTCAACGAGGCACATTCGGACGACCACTCGGTGGATGTGGACGCGAAGAAGACGGTTGTGGATCCACATGGACATCCTAGCCACCCGAACCACCCTGGACACCATTGGACCAGGGACAACGTCGACGGAAAGGATACTGGAGCTGAGTACTATCACCCGGAGACGAATGTACAGTCAACCTCCGTGAACGAGTCCCATGAAGGGGACCATTCGGTCGAGATCGACGAAGACGTCAAGGTTGTGAAACCTGCTCATGGTCGTCCTCACCCCCGTCCGCATGAACCAGGCCACCCCAAGGCACGAAGCACTGACGACCTGATCAGTGGTGAAAGCGGCACCGATACTGGTAACGCGGCTGCTGTGCCTTTCACCAGTTCTTTCTCGTCATCCGTTAGCGAAGCCCATTCGGATGACCATTCAGCTGCGATCCATGACGATAAGACGGCAGTTGACCCCGAGAGACACCGCCCTCACCACCACAAGGGGCGCGGAGAAGATGCTCTGATCAGTGGGGCGGCTGGTGTAGATACCGGCAATTCGGCGATTATACCCATCACAAACGAATTTTCGTCCTCTGTGAACGAGGCGTACGCGGATGACCATTCGGTAGACCTGAATAAGGACAAGACTGTCGTGGATCCCGATCATAGGCACCACCACTGGCCGCGTGAGGAGCATGATTTGATCGGGGGTGCGCATGGTACTGACACCGGTAACTCCGCAGCAGTACCGATCACCAACAAATTTTCCTCGGCTGTTAATGAGGCTTATACGGATGACCACTCGGTTGACCTGAACAAGGACAAGACTGTTGTGGATCCGGATCACCCTAGGCACCATCACTGGCCGCGCGAGGAGCATGATTTGATCGGAGGTGAGCATGGTACTGATACTGGCAACTCTGCAGCAGTACCCATCACGAACAAATTTTCATCATCTGTGAACGAGGCGTACGCGGATGACCATTCGGTAGACCTGAACAAGGATAAAACCGTGGTCGATGCGAATCACCACAGACCTCATCACTGGCCGCGTGAGGAGCATGATTTGATTGGCGGTGAACATGGCACGGATACCAGCAATTCGGCAGCTGTACCTATCACGAACACATTCAGCTCGGATGTAAATGAGGCACACTCAGATGACCACTCAGCAGACGTGAACAAAGACAAGACGGTCATCCACCCCGAAGACCACCATCCCGAAGATCACCACCACCACCACTGGAGGAGGGAGCATGAGGACCTCATCAGCGGGGCCAGCGGCATCGACACCGGCAACTCTGCCGCAATTCCCATCACCAATGGGTTCTCATCAACTGTGAACGAAGCCAGCACGGATGATCACTCTGCCAAGGTCGACAAGGACAAGACAGTGGTTGCTCCTGAGCATCACCCGGAGTTCCACCACCCCCATCATATTCGTGGAGAAGCCGGGGGTCCCACATTGATTGGAGGTGCTTCGGGTGTGGATACAGGCAACAGCGCTGCTATTCCTATCACAAACGGCTTTTCGTCGTCCGTGAACGAGTATTCGTCAGACGATCACTCCGTAGACGCTGATCTCAAGGATACTTTTGTTCGTCCGGGAGCGCATCACCCTCATCATGTGCGCGACTTGATTGGCGGCGCTGGGGGAATAGATACCGGAAACTCAGTTGTTATTCCCATCACGAACGCGTTCGCCTCTTCCGACAACGAGGTCTCTTCCGATGACCACTCCGCCGACGTCAATGTCAAGGACACACTGGTTGCACCACCGGTTCATCATCACCCTCACCCTCATGTGCCTCGGGATCTCATCTCTGGAGCGTCCGGGATTGATACCGGGAACTCTGCTGTTCTTCCTTTTACCAATGAATTTTCATCGTCCTATAATGAGTACTCGAGCGACGACCACTCCGCCGATGTCAATGTCAAGGACACTATTGTTGACCCCAAGTCCCACCATCATCACCCGCATGCGCCCCGAGAGCTGATCGGTGGTGCGCACGGTGTTGACACAGGGAACTCAGTAGTCATCCCTTTCACGAATGTCGCTTCGAACGAAGTAAGTGAAGCGCATTCAGACGACCACTCGGCAGATGTAGATGTGAAGGACACGGTCGTCGACCCGACTGCTCACCACCCTCATCCCCATTTCCCCCGTGATTTGATCAGTGGTGCCGGCGGTGTGGATACCGGCAACTCAGCTATACTTCCCTTCACCAACGTGGCCACTTCGCAGGTCAATGAAGCGAGCTCAGACGACCACTCCGTTGACGCCAATATCAAAGGCACCCTGGTGAAACCGGAGGTCCCTCATCACCCTCACTCTCACCCGCACTTGGCACGCGATCTCATCAGTGGCGAGAGTGGAATCGATACCGGAAATTCTGCAGCACTTCCCTTTACTAACGAGTTCTCCTCCAAAGTCAATGAAGTGAGCGCGGATGACCACTCGGTTGATGCTAATGTCAAAGGCACTGTTGTCAATGAGCCGCCCCATGGTTATCCACACGCGCATCCCCATCACCCGAGAGACTTGATTGGTGGTGCGGGAGGAGTTGACACGGGAAACAGCGCTATCCTCCCCTTCACTAATGAATTTTCTTCGGAAGTCAGCGAGGCTCATGCAGATGATCATTCCGTCGATGCGAATATCAAGGATACGCTGGTCAATGAACCGCATCGGCATCATCATCGTCGCGGGGATGACAGCCTCATCAGCGGCGTGTCAGGTGTGGACACAGGCAACTCGGCTTTTATTCCAATCACAAACGCTGTCGGACAGGATACCAACGAATATTATAGTGATGATCACTCTGTCAGCGCGAATATCGACGATACCGTTGTGGACCCCTCCCATGGCCACCCCGATTACCATGGTCATGCGGACCCAGGCCATATCTCTGCCCCTGTTCACGGAAGCGATCAGGACCCTGAACAGGGCATTGGTCATGCCACCGAGCAGACCTCGGATCAGGCCGACACTCATGGCACCGAGTCACAGCCCTGCTCGTCCCAGGTTACTCATGAAGTTGTGCACACTATCACCCGCACTTTGAACAGTGAGCCCACAGATGGTGCTTTCGCCAATCATGCACTGCCTGCCACGCCTGCGTACAACGCTCCTGCTGCGGAGGTCACCGGGGTGGTTGAAGGAACCTCCGCGTATAGTGCACCCCAAGCCACACCCGTGGTGAATGCCCCCGCCCAGGCTACCGAGGCCACTGTTGTGTCTATTCCTGTCTACGAGGTACCGGCTGCGGCTACCGAGTCTACAGGGCAGGATGCTCCTGTGGACAACGTCCCTGCGCCGGCTTCGGAGGCTAGTGCCGAGTCAACCCCAGCGTATAATGCACCAGCCGAGAACACCGGGGCCGCTGCTCCGTCTGTCCCAGCCTATAACGCACCTGCCGAAGAAACTGGAGTCGCCGCTGTGTCTACCCCGGCCTACAATGCCCCAGCCGAGGAGACGGGAGTTGCTGCGTCTACGCCCGCTTATAATGCACCGGCTGAAAACACCGGCGTGGCTGCTGCATCTACCCCAGCGTACAACGCCCCGGCCGAGGGCACAGGGGTGACCCCTCCATCTGCCCCAGCCTACAATGCACCCGTTGACAACACCCCGGCCGCCGATGCGTCTACTCCTGTTTCTGATAGTGAAGCTGTAGTTGTTGAGCCCAGCGGCGGATCTACTTTCTTCAGCCCGGACATTGCGGAGGCCCACCATCTGGTCGACACCGCGGCATCCTCAGCGGCACAACCGCCCGTGGCTCTGAGCACCAACGCCGCCGCTGCAGCCCCTGCCCCAACCGAGGCGGTCGACATCGACACCATCGCATCAACCATCACCATCCAGGAGGCGTCTACATTCCACATGATCCCGGTATACGTGCCCGCGCCTACTCAAACCCTCGTGGAAGTCGCAGCCAGCAGCACGCCATCGTCTCGTCCCACCGGCGTCGATGCTTTCCAGCCGTCCTTCCATTACAACCTGCCGCTTGCTTCATCTGCCTCCCTTCCTTCGTCAAGCAGCGTCCTGTTCACTGGCGCCGGTGCACAAGTGGCCCCTGCCGCCGGCCTCTTCCCGTTTGTGGCTGGCATTGTTGCTCTTCTGGCTCTCGTTTTGTAAAAGATCTTCTCATCCATTAATGCCAATTCCCCAGAATGTCCTATACGTTGCATATTCACCTGACCGCATTATTTGTTGTTTGCTAGATTTGAATTAATGACTGTCGCTCGCTTCAATTCAAACCATAGTCGAAACCTTACAACTCCGTACTACTATTTCGATAACTCTTTTACTATCTGTCTATCTATCAGTACCAACCCAATACCAACACGTAAATCTCCCACGTCAACCCACTCAGCCCAAGACGCACGATCAACTATACATCCCGCCTGCTGCACCTGCACCTGTAACGCACATCGCCGATCCACCACTACCACCACCACCACCTCCCATCTGGCATCTCCCCATAGGCCCATCAATCTCTTTCTTCACCACGCATATATCCCGAAATATACACTGCATCATCTATCACCTATCTAGCTACCCCTCAGCCAGCCACCATCCATCCATCTATTCATCCATTCCCACGACAATCAACCCATCTACATCCAGAACGGAAAGACTAATCCCTCACACGGTACCCCTACCGTACCTAAAGTTTTTTTTTTTTTTTTTTTTTTTTTTTTTTTTTTTTTTTTCTTTGTTTTCTATAAGGGATAATAAAAAATGGGGTCAATGAATATCGATTGGTTAAACGCTGGTTGTGGATGTTAGGAAGCTGGTGCTGATGCTTGTTTGCTTGCTTTCTATTTTCCGTCCTTTGTTCTTTGGTTGGTTTGATGTTGTTGATTTAGTTCTTCTTTCTTTCTTCCTTTCTAACTTTTTTGTTCTTGGGCTTTGGTGGTCGCTGGTATTTACGCTAGGGAGGAAGAGAGAGAGAGAGAGGGAGGGTTACACGGCAGTTCGGGGATGATTGTATCGTGGTTGTGGTTGTGATTTCCGGGTGATGCGGCAGGGGCGGGGCATACGGATATTGTTACTTTGGGGGCTTATCTGCAATTGTATTCTGATATTTAGGGAAGTGGAAGTGTAGAATGAGTGCTGATTGGCTATAGAGGGCAGGGGGTTAGGATTTTGAAGCTAGGCTGGCTGGCTGGCTGGATGGATAGATCATCGATGAATGGATGGATGGGGGATGTTATTCTGGTAGGGTTCTTGCAGGTAGTTGCAGGTGCTGTGCAGTAGGGAGATCGGCCAATGGTGTAACAGTACATCTATGCATCTAGTGGCTCAAGATACATTTCGTAATGCAGCTTGTGAGTTAGGATTGAGGTGTTGCCAGCAAATGATCTAAGGGCGGTGTTGAGGGTCTATGATATTTGAGGTGGTTTCTTCGATCTGTCATGAACCCAGTTCTGGAGAATAGGCTACTCCTTTCTTGTTAAGAGTGCAATATCATGCCAATATGCCTGTATCGGTCGGGAATCGTGGGGCGCAGGCAGCAGAGTTGAAGGACGAGCATTTGGGTAGTCGGCCAGTGTCGACGCCGGATATTGAAGAGGCACACACAGATGAACTTCCTCCCGATGGAGGGATAACGGCTTGGCTGGTCGTGTTGGGTGCTTGGTGTGCAATGTTCTGCAGTTATGGATGGCTTCATAGTAAGTGTTTGTAAGAGTGGTAGATACGAACCTTCATGGGGCTGTGATTGCCGGCTGACCATCGAATCTAATACGATAGGCGTTGGCGTTTTCCAAGATTACTATCAAACCGTCATGTTTCCGCACGACTCCGTGAGCAAAATCTCCTGGATCCCGTCCCTTGAGGTCTTCCTCATGCTTGGCTTGGTAGCGTAATCGAGCTAGATGTAAAAATCTATACTGACGTGCAGATCAGGGTCCTATTGTGGGCCGGCTCAGCGACACCGTTGGACCACGCGCCGTGGTCATGGCAGGCTCATTTTTGCACGTCTTCGGGCTTATGATGGCCTCCATCTCAACCAAGTATTACCAGGTACTGCTTGCACAGGGAATTTGCAGTTCAATAGGCCTCAGTGCCATCGCTCAGCCGGCCTTGAGTATCCTTCCCAGCTGGTTTAATGCAAAACTCGGCACTGCCTATGGGGTCATGTCGTCGGGTGCCGGCATTTCTGGCGTCATCCTCCCCGTCATGGTCAGTCGACTCATCGACAAAGCCAGCTTTGGCTGGGCCATGCGGAGTATCGCATTCCTCACCCTATTCCTACTCATCATCGCCAGCCTTACCATCAGGGAACGCGTGCCGCCACGCCCAGAGGCCCTGACCAAAGAGACCGTCCTGCGCCCGTTTCGAGATGTGAAGATGGTCCTGCTCGTTTTCGGCTGTGTCTTGCTGACCTTTGGCATCTGGATCCCACTCGACTACATAATCACATCGGCAGTGGCCGCGGGGATGCGGCCCAGTTTCGGACAGTGGCTGGTGCCCATACAGAACGCCGGGGGGTATGTGCCACTCCCCATGTTGCCAGATAGGAATTCTGACGGATAGTAGCATCGTTGGACGTACGCTGTCCGGTCTCTTCGCGGACAAGATCGGCACGTACAATGTGTTCATCTCGTTCTCCATCTGCACCGGTATCCTGGTACTTGCACTTTGGGTACCCGCCACCAGCAACGCCGCTGTGATCGTTTTCGACGTGCTGTTTGGAATTGCTTCAGGAGCGTACTTCTCTCTGATTGTCGCCGTGGTAGCATGCATAGCCCCGCCCCAGGAGATCGGATACTGGAGTGGCGTAAACTTCATGTTCGCCTCGGTCGCAGGACTTGCAACGGGTCCCATTGCAGGCACTATCCTAGCACAGGATAACGGCTCGTACTGGGGAATGAAGGTTTACTCGGGCGTTCTGATCCTCGTTGGCAGCGCGTTGGTGCTGGGGACGCGGGTGCTGCAGACGGGGCTTGTGCTGCGAACCAGGTTTTGATGTGATCCATTTCGTGGACTCTGCATGTCAGTATCCCACGATACTGTGACGCTTGTAGCTATGAAGGCAGGAATGAATGCTCCGCTGTTGCGAGGTCGAGACCGCTAGGATATTGACGATTAAGACGATGTCTGATTGGCCGACAGGAGCACCAATGCTGAGTCATAATGGCCACTCATGACGCTAACGAGGTTGAGGAGCAAGATAGAAGGCGAAAAGAGGAGAGCTGGCTGTGAATGGGCGTACCTGTGAGGAAAGAAGCCTGGGTGGATGCGGCCGTGCTGCAGGGTTGCTGGCGACGGATCTCCATCTTGCGGGTACCTTAGAGACAGACGCGATTTGCCTCCCACTTCAGATTCGAGAACCCGGATCGATCAGGAGTCTCAACTGGGCGAGAATAGTCGATTACTCCAATTGTGTTTCATCATCGATTTGCCCGCCTTGCATGCGTGGGGACCTTCTGATATCATAGTCTCATCATGGACCCAGAGTCGATCCGGGCGTGGACGGTGACATCAGATGCCGGACAAGCCCAACCACCAGCTATATAAACCATGTCGAAACACCAGTCTATCACCCATCAAACCAGACTCTTTCAGATGCTCTATAATCACAGTCTCTCTACCCTCGAACCTTCCGAAGAACAATCTCATCCAACACCTACCACCAAAATGTCTTCTCCTCACCGCGGCGGCAGACTCGAAGACATGGCCCCCCAGGGCACTCGCATTCCCAATGATGCAGGCATCATGAACACCATCCCTTCCGTCCCTCGACCAGACCAGAGAGACGAAGACTCGCAATTCGACAACTACGGCGTCGCTCATCCCACCTCTGCTTTTGCCGCCGACAACGCCACCGACATGCCACGCAGCACCCGAGACATGGGTGCCTCGGGTGAAGTCATCACAGGCACTGGAAACAACTTCCCCGCAGAGGGCGAGTCCAAGAGAACTCTCATCGGCACCAACCACCCCGGCGCCAAGGGAGAATCCAGGAATTTGAAGCACGCCAACCTCAACCGCAGTGGTTATGAGCGGTTTGCTGCGGAGGACGAGGATGCCATCGGCGAACATCAGATCAGAAACGAATAAAGGACAGGCGTATCCGGAAATGTTTTATATATATGACGTGATGTATTATAGATGAACGAAAGTTACTGTGTCTTTTACAATGAACGTAGACCTCTGGTCAGCCTATAAATCCTCGGTAGATCTCATCGAGAACGTCGCGTTTCCGTTTACGGTCCGCTCGTTCAGCCTCTTCGGCTTCGTCGGGCTCTCCCTCGGGTTCTCGTGAAACCCAGGTGCGGATGGTCCCGTCGCCGTGGGCCGAAAACATCTCGAGGCCTTCTCCAGAGGCACCGTTGCCGCGCCAGGCGAGGGAATTGATTCGCGCAGCGCTCAGGGCACTGGAGCGTCCTTGGAACTGCTGGCGGCCCGTCATAAGGCCTGGAACGCGGAGTAGTTTAATGAATGTCCCCTCGTGGAGATCAAACATGAAGATTTCGCCGCGATCATCCCTGTCATTGAAGTTCGGCCACAAGAAAGTATCCTGCCCTGGCATGACCATACCTTTCGGCACAACCAGAGGCGCCCTTTCGGCCAGATGCGCGGTCGCGCTGTTCCGCACCCTCGGGCCAAAATGTACAAGGGTGTTCGCACCTGTCCCGGCATTCCAGACTCGGATTCGAGCGTCCTGTCCTGCGGTCACCAAATGTGAACCATTGGAGGTCCATCGCACGCCAGTCACCGCGCCATTGTGGGCTCGAGCATGAGGAGAGAATGCCGGGCGACTCTCGTCAGATGCGCGGGTACCTCCCGGACGGACATGCCCCACAGCATCATCCATGTCTAGCGCAGCAATGGCTGAATTATGACCCCCACGACGTATGTCGAAGAGAATCACTCTGTTGTCTGCCGACGCAGAGGCCAGGATGTGTGGCTGATGGGGAGCCCATGATACGGATAGGACGGAAGAATCATGCCCAGGCAGGCCATGTGTAGACAGACCAGACCGTAGGTCAAGCAATCGCACCGGCTTCTCCGAGGTACCTACTGCAATGAGCAGCGGGGAGGCGGGGTTGGATGACAAGGAGTGGGTGTACGGTGTGCAATCCAGATTGAAGGTATGCACCGGTGTGATGGCGCTTGGCGCAAGCGCTGACAGCTTAAGAGTGCCATCGTACGATGTTGTCAGGATTGTAGACGGCGTGGGATCGAAGGGATAGATGGAGATTGAGGTGATGGCACGAGTGTGGGCATCTTCATGGGAGGCTTTGTTGACAGATGCAGCCGACCGGTGCATATGGTTCAGATCTGAGCCTCGTGTCTCCAGATCCCACAAGTGCACTGAAGGATCTGCCCCTCCAGAGACCATGCTGCCTTCGTTAACACGAGCCGGAAACCGGGTTGGGGAACGTACTATCGGCCCTCATATTGGTCTATCGCGAGCACATTCACGCCCGCTTTATGTGCAAATACTTCATCGTCTAAGCCAGAATGTATCTCTGCAGCAGGAGAGCGATTCTCAGCTCGACCTGCTGGAGTATCTTTACGCGAAGAGAAGCGAATGCCCGGGGCCGGCTCCAGGTGCTGGATCAGCCGGGAAGTCTGGGCGACATGGAAGGTAGACGGACTAATGGACCCCAGGGCCCTACTGAGCAGATACGAATTCATTCATTAGGCTGTAGAGCTCCGCTCAACCTCAAATGGGGTCTGGCTCGTTCGTGAATGAAGGATGACGGGCTCTCGCCTGGCCAGGACGGAGAGACCGCGCCCGGGGAAAGGTTAAGCCGGGATGGGCGGGAGGGAAAATCTGCGGGGGTCGCAAAAAGGCATTCATGATTCGGAGCTATCACGCGGCGGAGACTCCCGGCGTCTCTCCCTTGGGAACGACCAGCTTCCTGATGCTTTCGCACGGGCAGCCTTAGCAAATCCGGGACTATGTCCTACGGTAAATCCCTTGCATTGAGCCAGAATTCTTTCGTCAAGCCTCCACAGCCCGACGTTGTCGAAGCTCCCGACCGACAAGATGAGCTCGCGGCCAGGCGACAGAGACGACAGGCTACGGTCTACGATGCCGTCGCTGGTGGGTTCCATCTGACTCGCCTCTGTACTCCCAGTCTGATGGTCTTTAGGGCGGGTGAATTACCATGGCTTTTTGCCATCGGCACCGTATCCTTCCAAATACCGCGCTACCGCATCCTCCAGTACCCGTCCAGTCCGTCCGGAAGAGGTGCTCTTCCGCCGACAAAACGCCCCGACGCGATACGAGGAGAATGACTTTTACTTTGCACATGAGTCTCTCCCGCCCAGTCGCCCTCTTCCCAGCTCCGACCTCCTCGAGGCGATCCATGCCTACTCGGCTGACTACTATGACCATGCGACGATCGATCGAGGACGGGACGATTATCAGAGCATGGACGAGACGGCCTTGATAGCCATGGGCATCCTGATGGAGGAGATGGCCAAGGAGTCGCTGGGTGAGACCGGGGATATGGTCCTGGTGGAGGGAGAGGAAGCTCTGACCGACGAGGATCCATTGGTCCCCCGAGTCCACCGGAAGATGGGCCGGAAACGAGCCAATACCGGACAGAGTAGCACCATGCCAAGCTCGGGCGATGATCTCGAGAGCGTGGTCAAGAGGCGGCCCAAAAAACGCAAATTGGGTCGTCGGATGACTTCCGCAACGGACATGGACACGGAAGCTGACGAAGGATGGTAGTTGGCATGCCAAGCAAGGGTCCTTCACATGTGGCGTGATGAAACGGTGCATCCTTGCGTCCCAAGTTCTAGCCTTTTAGCCTCGATGCGGGGTTGGACTACAGTCTTTATGTGTCTGCATACCATCCCATGCTTTTCTGTTGGACTGGAGGTGAAACAGGGTTGGAACGCATGATGTTGAATGGGAGTCCTGTCAGGGTTGCTTCACTACATGCTCGGGTACGGGGAATCAGAACTTTCGTATTTTGACCGACGATGCACCGAGCCTCTGCAGGGTGATGTGGTAACCAGCTGCAATTTGGACTTTGTTGTCCATCCAGGACAATTGCCTGTCATCGCTAGTAACGGATTTCCACCTTAGCTCAGCCCTGTTCTCAGTCACGAGCTGTGCCCTGCGCATGTTGCACATCAGTAACCTTAGCCCGAGATTATCATCATCCGATGGCGCAGGCCAAGGTCTTGGCTGTGTGCTTCTGGAATGCCGTTGAACCTTGATTGGACCAAACCGTCCATCTTTATGCACGCAGTCGTGCTATCATCCCTGATTCTCCATCCCCAGAATTCCTCGAGTTCCGGACTGGATGCTCCGGAATGCACGCTGTATCAGATAGTCTAATCTCAAATGAATACGATGCACTTAATAGAGGAAGCGTGACAATTCTCCTGAGTTACCAGTGCAGATCTTGGCGTCTAACTTCTCCACGTGCTGCATCAACCGTAACGATCCTGGCTTGGTGATCCAGTGCCTACCCGAACGCCGGTCAGCGTCCGTCTCATAATGCATGTCAGCATACACACAAGCTTGCCTCCTGAAACTTTGCAAATCAGCCGGGTGGTAGTTCCTGGGGTGATACAGGCAAGGCCAGATAACATTCATGTGCGCCTGTGGGTAACATGGATTCGGTATGCCTCCAGTTATATATTTTGACCATAATACAGTTACATCTGATCCGATCTGGAGGCGATTGATATACTGGCAAGACAGAGTCAATCGAAGGGTCCTATTTTTGTCTCTTATGCGCGGATTTAGTTGGATTCCTGGCTAAAATCCGCGGCTGCTATTGCTCTGCCGCAAGCCGCATCTGCAGCTGGACAGAAGGGGATCACGGAGAAGCCGGATAAAGGGAGGGGAATCCCGGAAGCAATGGATCCGACGGGTAAAGGGAGTAAAATGTACTGTTCGGCTTCGTCGACAAGCAGACAACAGCCGGTTTCATACTGATGCCAAGATCCTTAAGTCGATATGCTATAGCCGTCAAAGAAAACCTTATCGAGGCCGGTCTTAGATCCTATTTCATCTGCACTGGTGACAGCTTCGTGGTCGAGGTATCCGCTGGCACAAGCTTTTGCTTAACTCCATAAGCGGCATAATGGACTCGTCCCTGTATGGACCCGCCGTAGAGCACACGGCACGAGACCGGAAGTGTATGGGTGCCAACGGGTGGTCGCAAGGATCGACATCCAGTAGAGGCCCTACAGCATCGCGTGATCTGTCCATCTGGTCAAGTAGACTACGGGGAATTCCCCGTCCAGTCTCCGGTCAGGATATGGTAGTGATATGGCGTTGCATTGATGCAGGCCATAGGATTGCCCGGTGGACCAGCGCGTTCCCGTATTGACCTCTTTGGGACTTCTTTGTTTGGTATCCCACCCCTGCACTTTGGAAAACCCAGAGCGATCGTCCTCCGTGTTCTCGTCTACTCCGTACATGTCCGTAGTGGTGCGACAGTGAAGTGGATACTCCAGGTTATCTATAGCGCGACGCGCAAGACACGTTAGAGAAAGACCATGAAATATGACGGACCAGAGAGGGTCAGCAGGGTCAGCAGGCCTTACAGGGACCAAGATTAACTCCTAGCGAGTCCCTCGCTCCTGGAGGCCCGTGTGCAGGTGAGACGAGCGGGGGCTATTGAGGGTAAATCTTTACCAGAATACCGGAGTCGACGGATGTAGGCATGTATGGCAGCGATTGTCCCTGTCAGAATGAACGTGATTATCAGTAGCAAGCAGCAGCAGCCCTACCAGGCATCCAGAGGATGATGACAAGTGGTTTGCCGAGGTCAGTGAGCCGTGATGCCACATGACCAGGAGCTCAGCATTGGTCCTTTCAGTCACACTCACTGGCCGCCGGCGTCCCCGAACTTCCTCCGGCTGCGGCAGCAGCAGCAGCAGCAGCACAGCAGCGACGCATCAAGCAACCCCTCGCAAAGGTCTAGACGTAGGTAAGGCTACTGGCCTCACCATGGTACGTCGACGCCTCCGTCTTTTCCCCGCAACCAATGGAGGCCTCTGGTGGCCGCCCATTTGCCCACTCAAGGCGGGCCAAAGTGAACTATCTACTAGCCCAAGGGCCCAAACTAACAGAAATCGAGCTAGCCGCCTAAACTTTCCAAAAGCGCCAAACAAGCACTGATCGTCTCCCATTTGCGGTCCACCGGGACCTGCCACACCCTCAAGGATTTGGAGAAGATGCTGCCCTCGGTGGCCTCCATCAACGGCATGCAGGTCAAGGAGTTCATCCAGGAGCTGACCGACGAGGGCCGGCTGCGCGTGGAAAAAATCGGCAGTGGGAACTGGTATTGGTGTTTCGGAGGGGAGGAAAAGAAAGAGCGGGAGACCCGAGTGCGTCGGCTCCAGAACGAGGTGGATCGGCTGCGCGCGAGCTGTGAAGACGCGGAGGCCCGATTGCTTGCGCGGAAGAGAACCAGGGTTCAAGAGGAAGAGGAAGAGGGGGAGGAGGAACACCGGAGATTGATGGAGAAGAAGGCTGTGCTCGAGCGGGAGACACATCAGCTGCAGGGGGAATGGCTGGCGTTGTCGACCAGGGCTGAGGGGAAAAGCTTGCCGCAGATTACAGAGGAGACGGATGAGTCCCGGCGGCTGGCGCATCTCTGGACGGACAACATCTACATTTTAGAAGGGTATGTGGGCAAGTTAGCCGGGGGGGATCGGGAAGTGGTTCGGGCGGTGCAGCAGGAGTGTTATGGAGAAGAATACGTGGAGGGGGAGGGATTGCGAGAACTGGAGTGAGTCTGTGCCTGACGGTGGATGGTGGATGGTGGATGGGATGTGGGAAGTGGAGGTTGGTGGTTTAGTTACTTTATGGTGGTCCTGGAGGATGACTACTAGAGGGACTTGATGGGCCGTCAGCCGTGGAGATTTTCGTCAGCATCACCACCACTAGTCGGACTAATTACATAGTAGTAACACTCTCATAGGGACGACTAAATTGTGTGTAATGTTCAGGCTGACGTGGGAGTAACAAGCACTGGAAAAGGTTGTGGGATTATACTCCGTAGAGGAAGCAACACGAATGAATGGAAGTACTTAGTCAGTGGAAAGGAGTGGAAACTGCCGAGCCACGAACGGCCCAAGAGAAGCTTGACTGGACTGTCGCTCTCTCCTCGCGCGGCGGCTTATCTTCGCCCGTTGATCGATCCAGCATCCCTCCATCCACCTCCCCCAGGCTTGCGGTGCTGACCTCCTCCTCCCCTTCCCCTCGCCTCTATCCGTTCCTTTTTCTTCTCCCGGCCTTTCCTGCTTGCCCTTTTCGGTTTTACCTGATTCCACCGACGGTTTTTCTTCCCTTTCTCTCCATTCCGCGTGCCCGGCCTGTTCATTCCTTCATCCCCTCATATCATCATCATCCTCCCTCTTACCCTGGTTAGGGGCTCTACTAGTCGATTCTTTACGCTGTGAGCTGGAATTCCGCTGAGAAATGATGCGGGTCTGTCATCTTTATTCTTGATCTCCTGATATTCTTCTTCCTCTTCTCTCCTTCATCCCCGCCTCCCCTTGTATCCTCTGCATCCTCCCCGACCAGAGAGACAGAGACCTCATCTTCCCCGACAACTCCCCGCAGTCACTACGCGCTTGGCAATCAACCCGGTGCTGTCCGTGCTGGAACTGGGGCTGGAGCAGGTCTTCCGAGACCGCGAGACCGCGAGACTAGAAAGCGTCGCTGCTGCCTTCGCGCCCGACGGCCCGATCTGGCCGGACTATCGGTGGATTGATCGATGGTGTCTGGACGGAGAATTTCCAGCTGTCTCGATCGCATTCTCATCTCCTCCCTTTCCTCGGTGGGCCTGGACTGTGTTTCCTCACCCCCTTGCTTCCGCCTCGAACGCAACGCTCTCGACTTTGTCACTTGATTGCTCGGAGTGCCGCTGCTGAGCCGACCAGCCTGCCTCCACCTTTCCCCCCTCCTGTCTGATCCGCCCCTCCCCTGATTCCGCCCTTCGCAGGGTCATCCGCTCTCTCGTGTCGTCGTCTCCTCCCGATTCCTCCTTCCTTTTGTATGGATTGGGTGACGCGTGTGTGTCATGTCCGTCAACCCTCTCCCCCCTCAGTCCTCCTCGCCGCTCGGTCGGAATCGCAGCTCCCTCCTCGCCAAGTTTCGCTCCCAGCTCGGTCAACGTAATCGCGGCATCACCGACTACTATATCGAACCCGACGACCCCTGGCGCTCCTACTTCCCCGGTGACGTGATCAGCGGCACCGTCGTCCTCACCGTCGTCCGCCCCGTTAGCATTACACATCTGGTGGTCTGTTTACATGGCTTTGTCAAGGTGTTCAAGAATACCGTGCCTCCAGGCGAGCAGGCTCCGGACTTGGGATTTTTGGGGCCGGGGCGCGGGCGTCGCGGCCCTGAGTATCTGGGAAACGGGTTGTCCACCCTCTTTGAGGACGAGGTCGTCCTCTGCGGGGAAGGCCGGCTCAAGGAGGGAATCTACAAATTCCGCTTCGAGATGGGCTTTCCCCCGTATGCGCTACCGAGTAGCATCAATGTGCGTACCGCGGAATGGTGTTCTCCTGGCATTTACTGACAGCTGGACAGTTCGAAAGAGGCACGATATCATATCAGCTTACATCCACCCTAACCCGGCCGACGACGATCAACCCGACCACCACCTGCCGACGACGCGTCAACGTGCTGGAAAACATCGATATCGCCCCGTTCCCCCCGCCCCGGCCGCGCGTCGTCACGCTCGAGCCGATCTCCCGACGGTCTAAATCCAAAGCCAAGGCCAAGTCAGCCGGATCTGATGCGCCTGATACCCTCTCCATCGACCCGACCGTGCAGGGCCATGGGTCCGACCATCGGCCCCCTCTGAGTCCGGCGCCCAGTAATGTCAGCTCGTCCAGCCGGCTCAGTAACAGCAGCCAGAGCTTTCATGTGCCCAGCGACCCGAGCTCCTCTGCCAGCACCGGGATGCGCAACAGCGAAGCCCGGAGCATCACCCCCTCCATGACGGATAAAATCATCACGGTCAAGGCCGAGGTGTTGCGCGCGGGCGTGCTTCCGGGAGATACCTTACCCATCACCGTCACCATCAATCATTGTAAACAGGTGCGCAGCGCGCATGGCATTATTGTGACGCTGTATCGCCAGGGCCGGATTGACCTCCAGCCGGCGATCCCCATGGGCAAATCCGCGGACGGCAAGAAGCCGGTCTATGAAGACTACTATCCGCGCTCGCGGACCGGACTGGGCGGGTTGACGCTGGGTAGCAGCCGGACCACTGGGGTCTTCCGCAAGGATCTGGCGCAGACGTTTGCCCCCCTGGTGGTGGACCCGACGAATCTGACCGCCGTCGTGAAGACGTCGATCCGGATCCCCGAGGACACCTTTCCGACCATCACGCGCACGCCCGGGAGCATGATCAACTTCCGATATTATATCGAGGTGGTGGTCGATCTGCGGGGCAAGCTGAATTCGCCCGATCGGTTCCTGCCGCGGTTCAACATGGTGTCCTCAGGCGGCAATTTCTCCTCCAGCGGACAGGTGCTCAACCCGTCCGACGTCAACAACAGCGTGATCACGGCGAACTGGGCAGGCAACATCCTGGACACGGATCAGATTCGGCGTGAAAAGGGTGTGGTGGCGGTGATGTTCGAAGTGGTCATTGGGACGCGGGACTCGCGACGCGGCGTGAAGCCGGTGGAGCGCACGCCGTCGACGACGACACCGGTGGACCTGCAGCCAGTGCAAAGCCCGACGGGTCCCGACGGGGAGGCGTGGTCTGCCGAGCAGGGTGCAACGCCCAATGGCGAGGGCGACTATGCGCAGGAGGACTACGGGTTCCCGCAGGAGGGGTCGCACTGGCCCGACTACGCGGGTCAGGAGTACAGCGCCGAGCCGCAGTTTCACTCGCTAGGGGAGATGGTGTCGACGCCGGCGGATGAGCCGGGCGATGAAAAGAGTCGGTTACGGCGCGCGGAGCAAACGCTGCTGCCCAGTCGACCGCCGGATGAGGCGGGGCCGTCGGAGACGATGCCGACGGCGCCTGTACTACCGGAGGACGATCTCCACGACTACCGCCACGTGGGGTCGACGAGCGGGACTCCGCGGGCGGTGGTCTCTGCGGAATCGGTACAGACGGTGCTCGCTGGTGAGGGGCCCGGGGAGGATAAACAAGAGCTGGAGCGCCAGCGATTGATGACGGAAGCGAGTGCGCCAGATGAAGCGGGTCCATCCAGTGATGCGCCGACGGCGCCGGTGTTCCCCGACGACGAGGGCGACCACCAGCTAGTGGGCAGCGCGGCGCGAGGAGACGAGTCGTTACCGCGATATCAGCGGTAAAAGGCGTTTTGCGGAATGATTTTTGCATTGCGGATAGCGGGAGATACCATATACGTTGGCTGATTTTGTATGTGCTGCATGGCATGTGCGGCGTTGGGAGTAATAATAGATTACATGGATCTGCCATGATCAAAGCATGATTGGTAATGAGATAAGATACTACTTGCTATCCGTCCTTGCTGCGTAGATAGTAGCTGTCATCCCGGAAGGACGAGCGATACCGCCTAGCGTGCCGGTCGCGCCAAGCCGCCAATCTCACTCGTATCTCATCACTTCTTCCTTTCTCATTCTGTCATCCTCCTCCCAACCACCACAAACTTCAGGTCGTACAGACCACCGCGCCAGCACCATGGCCTTCCGCAACGGGTCCTTTGCGACCTTTCTAATCGTTTGCCGTGAGTATCCCCCTCGCCCACCAACAACCTCCCCTCAAGCCCCCGACATCACATCTCCTCCCTACCCCAGAACCCCCATCCCCTCCCTTTCACTTTTCACCATAAACTAACCCTCGACCGAAACAGCAACATCCTTCTTCCTCGGCCTCATCTTCTCCCTCTTCCCCTACGACTACCCCATCCTCTGGTCCACGACCCCCACAACCCCCGAATACTTCACCTACTTCGAAACGCACCTCCGCTTCCTGCACGCCTCGCCCCCCCTCATCCCCCGAATCCTCCACATTGTCATCTTCCTCGGTCTTCTCGGCCTGATTCTTAAACTTTACAAACCCTCCGAAAGCAATATGCTTTTCGACGGCGCCAGTCTCGTCCTCTATATGTGTGGGATTACGGTGTATATCGCGAATATTGTGAAGGGGTTGAGGCTCGTTTCGGCGGGGAAGTATGGGGATGAGTTGTTGCCTGAGGGGGGAGAGGGGGTGGAGGGGGTGGAAGAGGGGCAGATTCTGGGGAGGGAGGATAGTTTGAAGGTTTTGGCGGCGAGTAATACTATTTTGGCGTTGGTTTTGGTGGGGGTGTTGGTGTTGCAGGCTGGGCAGTGGTATGCGGAGAGGAAGGAGGCGCAGGAGGTGGAGAGTTTTAGGGCGAGGGAGCAGTCTGCGGAGAAGGAGGGGAAGGAGGGGGGGAAGGTTGAGGGGGGGAAGAAGAAGAAGAATTGAGGAAGTTGGGTATGAGGTGTGGGATATTGTTTGGTGTGCGGAGGGAGGAGAAAGGATTAGGTAGAGAAACAGAATGGCATGATGGTATGCTAGGAATGTACGATCTATGTACAGCAACGGTATCAGTTAATCAACAGAATCAGGCTGAATCAATGCAATGGTGAAAAGAATGCGTCATATACACGTTACATCTGCAGGCTGAATGAAAACGGGCTCCGTGGGAGGTCTGGTGTCCGCGGACTCAGTGCCTTGGCAAACAGTTCTTCCCCGTCTCCATTGCCGGTGCGCGCCACGGTCCCCAGCGATGCAAACCCCGTGTGGTGTTCTACGTTCTGTTGTGCTTGCACTGATTCGGGTGGGTAGTGCACCACTGTCCGCACGCTCTCAGGGGGTGCCGGGGGATGCGTGGCACGGATTGTGTGGAAGGAATTGAACGAGGAGACGGCGACATCGGGGGACTGGGGAGAGAGGAGATGGCGTCCCGTAGCTGCATTTACATTAGTTTTTGAGGAAGTGGACGATTAAGGGGTCGGCAGGTACGTACTCGGGGACAATTCCCGCTCGCCCGTCTGCAGCTTCAACCCCCGCAGCTTCTCCCCCAGCTTCCCTCCGCTGCTGGGCGATACCGGCGTCGCAGGTCCCATAGGGTAGTGCGGATCCGGATGACTCTGGCCCACGACCCGGGCTCCGTCAGGGGACAGCGAGACCCCGAAGTTTGTCTCGATCCATTCCTTCTCCTGCAAAGCCATGTGCAGCGCGATACCCTCAGCATTATGCAGACATTCGTCGTGGATCTCCTTCTCCAGCACTTGTAGTCGCTTCTTCGCCCATATCGTGTGTAGCACGCCCTTCTTGCCTGCCGAGCGGCCGTCGGCCCCTAACTCGGGGGGAAAGATCGCCGGCAGCGGGTTCAATTGTATGGGGTCGGGGTTCTTCGCGGTCGAGGGGGCGTGGGGAGGAGCCTCGTAGGACAGAGTGACCGTCGGCGGAATGGTGACATTGGGTGGCAGCAAAAAGTACATTCGACGAGTGTTGTTGCTGGTCTTCTCGTCGGCCGGGAGCACGGCCATTTTGCCTTCCCAGGCAACGTGCCACGAGCCCCCTGACGAGCGTCCCAGATCGTCATCCTCCCATTCGATCATCAATATCTTGGTGCCATCGTTGGCTTTCCCTGCCTCGAACTCGAAGCGGGCGAGTGCGGTGATGGAGATGGTGCCGGTAGGGAAGCGATGGGCGTCGAGGGCAGCAAAGTCGCTGTTGGGGGTAAAGGGCGTTGGGAGCGAGTGAGACATGGCGGCGGTGAGGCGCACACGGACAGAAGGGTCAAGGAAGATCACAGAGGGCTCAAAGTCAGGAGGAGGAGCAAGTAGCGCAGGACACTAGCTGATAAGATGGCCGAGGATGCATGGGGGATTGGCAGACGGTTGGGAGCCGGAGCGCACGCAGATCACGGGATGGCGGCGGAGGAGAGGGGCCACCGCATCAGGCAATCTCTGCTGCGCGGAGCGTTATCTTTGCGATTTAGGACGGGCAGTCAGATGGCTGGAATGCTGCGATGGATCCTCCGAGACTGGAGGCCTCACCGAAGGCGAAGAGGAGGCGAGAAACGAGGGAAAGTTGAGGGGCTGCTCGCCGCGTTCTATTTATAGCTCGCTTGGCATCACACCGCATCGGGCGTCTTCAGCCGGCTTGAGTCTTTGACACCTTGAAAGAATCCATCATCTGAGACCTGTTCATTGAGTCGGCTGTAGACTGTAGGCTGCAGTCTATCCAGCGGCCGTCTAGACCGATGCATCCACAAAGGATACGAACGGCTCAACCTCCGGAGCTCATTGTTGATCCCGCAATGATGTCAACCCGGAACAAAGGATCACAGGCCGGACCACCAAACATGTGGACATGCAGCCCAGGGAGTCCCCCGTTGCCGCCTACCGGTGGCACAGTGCCTATTAAACGCCCCGAGTGAGACCACGGCCTCCCCTCCCCCCAACGTTGGCTCCTCTCGGGCGATCATCAACCCTCGTACCAAACAGTATCATACCCTTCACGACAATACGCGGGGCCGAGCAACATTCCTTGGACAGGAGTCGTCGTGACCCGCCGGTGATGAAGACCATCGTCATGCAGGGGATGCGCTTAAGGTTGTATAAGACTGACAGCCACCGGGTTGTGCTATATTTGTCCAGGCGCTGATATCACGGCCGGTGGCCGACGTGGAACTTTCATTGGCTGAGAGGCATTGCTTGGGCGGGCACCATGCATCCTCGTCACGCTCATGGCGGCATACCGTGGATCTGTGTGATGATGCAGTCGAGGTAGATGGCCAGTCTGGGTGACGAAATACTGTGTGAGAATCAGTATCTGATTGACCGATGGGCGCGGGCAACGTACACTGCTAATGTCTGCAGAGTGCGGAGAAGATACATGGAGGGGAAGATATGCTCGGCCAGTCAAATCAAGCCTTGCAGGAACGACTCGAGGGACACTGAGGGGCACGAGTATATCCCAGAGGACTCCCAAGTTTAGGTACGCTCGATGTGAAAATATCTCAAAAGAACAACATTCAAAACGCGATCCCTTCAACAATGAATCCAGCGCATCACATACATATATCCATCTCGCGATGCATCGATGCATCAACGCATCCAACGCGCTGCTCGTTACCAAAAATATCCCTCCCAGAATAGCAGTACATAGCACCGACCCACCGCCAATCACAGCAAGCCCCCACAGACCCTGGAGTTGCCAGAAATAACTTCCTGGCTTGTGATGAAAATAGAAAAGCCTGCAGACAACCGGCTGAATCCCGTCCAGTGCCGTCCTCAGCGCCTGATAGTCTCCTGCTGACCTACCAGCGGTCCCGAATTCAGCGCCGGTCCCCGTAGGCCCGGAGGAAGGGTTCAACCGCGCGGGGATTGGCTGGCCACTGCATGACCGAGGGCAGGTGGTCACTTCCGGGCCTAAACCATCCCAAAGCAAGCTAGCGACGTAGTGCCGGTATGGTTGCTTGGGAAGGTTGGTAGAAGGATTCAGGATGGGTTGGCGCGCGATGATCCGGGCGGCTGAGATCACGGCGGCAAAGATGTGATGAGAACGACCGGGTGCATTAGCGGAGGATTGTAAGCCGAGAATGAGAACCAGCTTACGGAGTACTATGTCGCCTATCATTTGCCTACGGATCTTGGGTGTTGTGTACGGAGTACACTCTACACACCTTCACAAGCAAGCAAGCGCAACATCCTGGCCAATAACCCTGTCTAGCAATCTATCCAAAAATAACCAGCGAACCGGCATTGGCACCATCCATCCACACGTCATCCATCCCCCACACAACCCTCTCCGCAACGGTCCAATCACCGCCCATCTCCCGACACAGGAAGAGGGGAACCCGTCGCGGGACCCACAGTCGGCCCGAAGGGGTCTAGTGCCGGCGCTTAACTGCAGCTGCCACGATGTTCCCTGGCCCTGGATCCCGCCCGCGGCCCCGCTGATTGGCTGATCGCGGGGTTGTGGAATCAGGATGAGGGGAGAAGCAGACACTCTGCCTCTCTCTGCCTGTTTCTCTCTACTCCGTGCTCTTCCTCTGTCTGTCTGCCCTCTGTGTCCAGCTGCGTATCTATGTCTGTGCAGCTGGTCAAGGACATGAGGCTGAGAGTGATACCTATCCTATTGCCACCATCAATACTTCACTTGGTACGGAATACACCATATTCAGCTCCAGTCTACAACACAACCAACACAACCAACCAATCCAACACCACCACTCCCTCCCCTCCTACCCTTTCCCCCTACCCTACACCATCCCTACTAGGCAAGCAATATCCAGTAGCACGAATCTAGAAACAATCGAACCCCCTCCCCTTCCCTTCCCCCCCACTCTACCACTAGTACTCCGTAAGTAGCACCTCAATCACACTCCCCAACCAATCAACCCTCCCCCCACCAGCGCTCCCGCATTCTTCAGCACAAAGATGAAACAAAGAGCGCGCCTTGTGCACCAATCATGATGCCCGATGGCCCCGTGTTAGATCACAGCTGGGGGGGATTTCACATCCCCTGTAAGCGAAAGCAAAAATAGGATTCACGCTGGTAGGTAGGTTGGATGGTTCTGAGGGGGTTACTAGTGGTGCTGCTGGTGGTGCTGGTGGGTGCTTCCAATGGGGAGGGTAGGGTTACCGCCGGGATGGATGGGGGGTGAGGTATGGGGGGGTATGGTATGTTTGGTATGGTTGGTAATTTATTTTAAGAGTCTTGTATGTATGATTTACATCACGGAGTTTTACAACCATAGTTATTCAGGAATATACTGGTACTTCGTGACTATTAGTTTTGACTATACTGTAGTATACATGTTTTATTTAATATGTTGGATCTATTTGATTGATTCCATACTTTACTGTCCTTTACTATCTGAACACTCCCCCTCCCCTCCCCTCCATCCCCCGTCAACCATCACCCAAGAGAACCCAAAATACCACCCAAGCCAACAACCAAACCAACCCTTCCACAAGAACCCCTCAATCAATCATCTATTGGAACCAATCCACCTCACCGCGCTTATCCACAACCCAACGCACTTCCTCCTACCGCTTAAACCCAACCCAACCAGCCCAGCCCAGCCCACCTGGGCTCGCTCCTAGCCAAAGCCTATCCTCCCGGCTCGGAACCCCCAACACCCAATCGTGTCGGTTACCAATTCCCCGGGTACGGATCGTAACCAGTAGGCAGTGACCAACACGCCCGGACAGAAATCACCCGGAAAGTCAATGCGGCGCAGTTAAGGTGCAGTAGCTCTTCTTTCGCTGTTTTCTTTCTGGTTCTTGGGGGTTTTGGTGGGGAGGGGGAGGGGGGGGGAGGGGGGTGGTGGTTAGTTAGTTGGGTTAGGTAGATGAGGTTTTTGGTCGTTTATTTTGGGGGTTATGGGGAAGTTAGAGATTGTTCTTAATGAGGGAGCATGTGGTAGGTTTGAGTATATATGATTGAGTGGGAATTGGGGTTATTTCGTAAGTTCAATCTAGAACTGAGTGGATGGTAAGGAATTCGAGTGTGGACAGCAGTGAGGGGTCCGCATTAGGGATTGGACTGGTTAGAGCCGCGTCTTTGTCTGTGCCCGGGCCCTGTGGGTTTGGATTGATTGATTGAAATGAGGGGTGGGTGTGACGTGTTCGATGGATTGGATTCCTGGAGGGGTCGGGCTGGGATAAGATGGACCCTGTTATGACTCTGATGCTGATCATGTGAAGGGTGGCTCTAGAAGGGACTAGAAGTCGAAGGTAGAGACAGTAGTCCCTAGTCGTAGTCCTGGGTTATTGATAGTGGGGAGATACGAGGTATGTTGGTAGTTAGGTAGGCTCGAGCTTGAGGTCCAGACTGTGTCTACTCTACTGCAGGGCGAGTCTACCACTACTGTTATAATCCACGGTACTCCGTATGAAGAAAAATAATAAATTGCGCTGCCTACCAACCAATGAATCCAAATCAATCGCTACCAAACTCCTAACGCCGGACCTGCGCTAGTAACCTAAGACAATCAATCATAACCTGTCATTCCGAAGCTTCCTCCTTGTCATCACTGTGCTTTCTTCGCTTTCCCTTGGGCGGATCTTCCAGTTGCGTCCGCTTGTACGTCACCGTGTGAGTGACGACATGACGCACACTGACTCGTCCCACAGTCGCACTTCGCGGACCGTCCCAGTAGCGCAGCTTCCAGTCGGCTGGGGAATAGGAGTACGAATAAGGCGAGAGGATTGGTGTAGCACTGCGGGGTGTGTCCAGCGTGGGCGAGTATCTCATCGCTGGGGGAATGCGCAACCGCCGCAGGTTCATCATATCTCTTCGGGCTGGAAGACTGCCATAAGGGGATGGCGGGGGTAGGGTTGCAGTTGCGGGTCTGGTCTGGTCAGGGAAGCTGAATGAGCCACTGACTGCGCTGGCCGGTTGGGATGTGGGCGTGCGGTTCGTCTTGTCCCAGACGAAGCGGGTGACGGTGCCGCCATTGCCGTCCGGGGTGAAGACGGGCGTGAAGGCTTTGAGGAACTCGGTGTATGCTGCAGGAGGGGTGATGGGTGTTGAGAGGCTCTCATCTTGTCGGTTTGGAGCACCCAGTCGGACCCCGTTGTCTTCATGTAGTTCCGAGGGGAACGTCATGTTCTTGGGCGTCCGCAACGGATGGAGAATTGGCTTTGCAGGCATTTTGGTGATTGCGGATGGATGGAGAAGATCAGACCACACAGGAGGATAAATCAATACACAAGACACGTCCACAGCAGATGACAAGTTGGACCACGAGGTCGCGCCTGACCTGATCACGTTGTGCGTGGCAGTAGAAGCAGGTATGGAGTATAGTCTGGACGCAGCCGAGGCAGCAAGGCACCGCGATTAAGGAGAGGTGTAGGCGACCAGATGAGGGTAAAGGGAGACTCGGGCTCAAGGAAAGAGAACCCTTATGATGCTGATGTACCGGAGCAAAGAAAAGGAGAGAAAGTGAAGAGGGAGAGGAGGACGATTATTATTTATCTCGAGTTGACGCCGACGAAAGGCTGCCGGTGAAACCGTACCGTACGGGTATTGAGGTTCGACACGGTAAGGATACGGTGTGACGGCTAGGCCCAGAGGGGCCAAGGGCAGGCTCAGCTCCGAAACGCTCGGCGGCAATTCTGGCGCTCTCCAAAAGCCACTTCCTGTGGCGATCTCGGGCCAAGATGCCACCGCAGTGCAGAAGGGGTGGAGTATCGAGTGTCAGGAGTCAGGAGTCAGAGATCCGGTGCAAAGTGCTTCCATTCTTGGTTGCCTGGAGGATGAGTAGAGGGAAGACGAGTGCTGTCTGATGGAAGATGACCGTTCTCTCCCCTTCTTATACCTGGCCTTGGAGATATGCTCGTCAACTTACACCACCTGCGGAGAATTCCAGCAATCCAACAGGCGCGAAATCCTCCAGGAATTGTCATGCATGGCTTCTGAGTCAAAGACTTCCTATCCTGTCAATGTTCCAACCGCAATGCATCCTGCAGATACAAGATGCCTTATCGCTCGGGACGCGCTGAAATCCATCACGCCTCCTCGTCAACATCTCCGGTTGAGATGCGTTGGCCCCTCCTGGTTCGCCCATCGTTAACGCGCACGCCCACCGTTCCGGCAAAGGGCGGCTCGCCATCGGGACCCCAAGTTCTGCACAAGCCATCGCGACGCAGCACCCCATTCCGGGCTATGGTTGGCGCTGCTCGTTGGATCCTTCAATTCCATTGTCACTAGTCTGGCAGCTGGCCACCCGCCGATGCTGCTTGTTTTTCTACCTTATTTTGCTGCACCGTAATCTATCCGGCGGCTGCAAGTCATGTTGGCGTCTCGATGCTCTTCCGTCTACGAATCAACGGGTATGAATCCGGTTGGGCCCATGCCAGACCTCGTTGCTATGGATAGCGGATTGCACGCGCGGGGTTTGATCTCGTCTTTGGCGTCGGGTCGTTTGTTGATGCTACCATACTTGGCGTTCCTGCGGCCATGTCACACTAGCACTTGCAGACTGAGCTCGCCATACGATTCGGTTGGCTGTGCGGGAAAGATGCACATGGCTGCGAGGAAACCCCTCATCCAATGCTAGTGCATCACGGCGGGGATTCTGGATGCTAGTTGCCGAGGAGCAGTTAACACTACGGGGTATTTTGTTGGCCATCGGATGGACGTGTTGGATGACCGTCTGAATCGGTCTCGTGGGACAGTTGAGCTGCAAGTTCTGTGTTAGTCCGTCTAGTTGCCAGAATCACAACTGATAGCGCCAGCTCTGGCCAACATGTATCATGGAAAGTAGCGCTGTGCTCGGGATCAAAGCACAAAGGCGTCCCATCACAGTCTTCGGTTACGCCACGGGCGTCTGCTGCATTCGGACCATGGACCACAATGCCTTGTTGGATGTCAATATGGCATGAGGTGATGGTGGTATTTTCTGGCGTCACTGTAGCTATCATTCACGGCGCTTATACCATGTCTTGTAGGTCTGGATCAGGAATAGTTGTTGGTGACCTACTGGACGTGGTTCATGTTGGATCTTCCCCTCACCTGGCTACATTCACCAGGCGGGGTTGCAGACTCTCCTGTCACTAACAGCGTGACTGAAGCTGCAACTGTCCTTGAGTCCATCACACTCTGGCTCAGAAACGGCAGACTGGATGAGCTCAGTGTCATTCATTACCCCAACATAGCACCCACTACAACCAGCCTGACTCAAGCAACCCAACAACCAACACACACCATGAGATCGAACCTCCAACATAGACATCACATGTGGGAGATTCTGAGTCACATTGTTGATGGCCCCGGAGGAAGCCTTGAATCTTACCAAGTCTGAGGCATGGTGGTCCCCGGTCTTCTTGTTGATGGTTTGAGGCCGAAAGCCTTATGGATGCTATTCCAAGAATATGAACCGATAGAAGAAACTACGACACATACCCAGATGTTCCCTATCTCCCGAGTAACCTCCGACTTTGGCTTATTACAATGTCTTATCTTAGCAGATCTTCCAGCCGCGAGTCCATCACCAGGAAATTCATGCCTGAATCTGGCCAGATTCTCGCCAGTGATCGTACACAAAGTCCAAATACGATTCTTAATTCTAGCAGGCGCCTTAATTATTTCATGTTCCTGTCAACAATCCAGAACCGTCTTGTGTCATAGAAAAGTGATGCTTTCACTGAGTGGTAACACTGTCACGATTAAACAACCTGTTTGGCTTCCAAATTCTACGATCACATCACAGATAAAGGTACTCCCAAACCTCTATATTGACCGGCTTCCATTAACAACCCCTCTGCATCCAGCGCTCAGCTCATTCTTCCTTTTTCGAGAAAGTTGCAGCGACTCCCAAGGACCTCCAGGATGCTCTTTTCACCGGGACCACAATACGCCTACAAATCCTTCCATTCACCCCCGATCAATACACACAACTACTCAATGCACTGAAGCACGATCCATCCCTCTACAGCTCTATCCGTGACAAAATTCGGTATGTATCCTCTCCTGATCATACACACACACCCACACGTCAATCACCATAACTCACAAGAACCAACAGACGGACCTATGGTCTTTACATCGCGCGTCTCCATACCCATATCCATGTCCAACCCACCGTGTTTCTGCTCTCGCGCTTTGCATAAATTAACCTCAAGCTAGAGATCATCAGTAACGGTACCGGCACTGCTAGAGAGAGCTCACGACTCTCATCACAAATGGTGGATCATCTCACATTCCCTGGGAGGTCAAGGAGAGCCCCTCGCCAGACGCAAAGATCAGTTCCCGACGGAAACAACCCAGACGTCGAAAATTCATCATCATGATACAAACCATGCCGGCTCAATACTAGAGGTTTCCTTCTG
Source organism: Aspergillus ibericus CBS 121593 (assembly GCF_003184845.1). Taxonomy (NCBI): domain Eukaryota; kingdom Fungi; phylum Ascomycota; class Eurotiomycetes; order Eurotiales; family Aspergillaceae; genus Aspergillus; species Aspergillus ibericus. Next base: position 423,643 of record NW_020292105.1, on the reverse strand, counting down.
CAGTGATGGGGAAAGGATCTACGAAGGCTGGCTTGGGACTCTAGCGAGAAGATCAAGATCGGGATTGGTATCAACATCAACCACAACCGAAGCCAAACAATCAACGATCAACAATGCCCTCTAGCGTCCTGTCAGTACCCACGAAAATGGAAAGAGATTTGCTCAAGTAAAGACAGTAATAGATCATCAATCAATCCGGTAACCCCTCTCTCTCTCCCAACAAGATCATGGGAGGAGAGAACTAGACCCGGATATGCACTTCACGTACCATATGAGTTGCGTCTCTGGAACAAACAGGGGAAATTCTGCTTGAGGCCCAAGTAACTTCGACACCTGATGGATTATCAAACCATGTTTCAAGGCGCCCAAGTCAGTATTGACAATAATTAGGAAATCGTGTTCTGCTTCCTGAGCATATGGAGCATATACATTACTATGTCCGTCCTGGAACCAAGATGGATGATAATAGCGAAATGGAACGGGCCGTGGCTAGAGGATGATGAATTGAACACTTTATCTAGAAGCAAGATAATGAATGGGTGTGAGAAACCGAAGTGACTAGCATATTGACAGAGGGTCCAATACAACAGACAAGGATTATCAAAGGTTAACCATGTCAGAAGGATTACTCGAGATCTCACACAGTATTCAACGAGCTCAATGAAATAGGAAGAGGTGGGGATAGCAGGTTAAGGCAAGTAGCGTATGTTGCTTATCATTGATGTGGTGAATACTCTATGACTGTTGGCTCGAGATTCGTGAATGTCAACCATCATTTCATACGTTTCTACTACACTACACACTAGACCTACTAAGCAACCAAAATCTGGGTTAACGAGTGTCATTTTCTTTTCGCAAAACATATGCTAGACAAGAACCAAACCAACGCAGAAGCAGGAACATGCAGTCAATAAGTCATCCAACATAGCACATCAACATGATATAGGTTTCGCACTTTCTGACGGTAGAAACAAACAACGCCAACGCCGACACGCCGGACCAGGGGTATGGGATATGACTGTGCGCCTCGCGGGATCCCCGCTCACCTCATGAGAAGACATGGCATGTCATCGTTTCCGGCCTGCAGTAAACGAGACAGCAGGGTATAGAGAATGAATAAAACGAAGATGGAAATCGTGGTTCAACCCATTAATGTGGGGATCTCGAACTTTTGCCGGAAAAGTAACAGATGCACGCAGAGAGCCTATGCAAGGTCTCGACAGAACTCAGTGTGCTGCTGTTCGATTGTCGCCCCTTGGACCAGATCCCGTATCTCCAGGTTGGTGCATGATGCCAAGCCGGCTTGGACGATTGGTCCCTTCAAGGGATATTAGTGTTATGAGATACAATCTCATAGAAAAAGGTTGTAAGAAATCACAGAAGAAGATAGTCCCAGCCGTTTTGCTGCATAATTTCCCGCCAGTGAAGGAATGGCTTCTTGATCTCTTTCGCACTCCATGGCTCGACGCTTTCCTTGGGCGACTCAGACTCCTCCCGCTTGACGGGGCCGTCAGAGGATGCGGACGACGATGGACGCTCTTCCGGGGTGGGCACGGGCTCGATAGGCTCGTCCGACACTCGCCATACCTCCTTCAGGACTCGGTACATGCGGCCAAAACTACCCAGCTCGGCATGCTCTCCGAGAGCAGCAGCGCGATCGGCGAGAACGGTCCGGAAATGGCTCTGTGGTGCGGAGAACGAACCCGCGATCAGGAGAGGCCACACAAGCGACCGATCGAAGCCTTCGGGGCCGGACGGAATGTATTGGAGAACATTGACGACCGCGGCCACCAGGTTCACCGTGCTCGGTTGGTTTCGGTCGAATCCGGGGACCAGGCTGCACAGGTAGATTCTTGCTGCGATGCGGAAAGCAGCGGTGATATTCTTGGTCAGAAGCTCCGGGGAAAAGGCGCCGTTCGGCAGGAGAGGGCTTTCGAGCGTCTGATTCACCGGTTCGGTAAACTCCAATTGTTGTCCCAGAGCCGACACATGAGAGCAGACCCCCATCTCATCGATTCGGGCGTCTCTCTTCAGCGCGTCCAGACACGTGATCTCGGAAATCAGGTACATAATGCGATCGTCGCAGCCCATCAGCTCGCGGAGCCCCAGGGATGAGCCGCTCAGATGCTTGGCGCGGTAGGTGTGTGCGAACTCGGGGGTCTTGCCGTGCATGGTCGATCCTAGAATGTCAATCCACGAGGCCAGAGTCATGGTAAATGGGGGGAGCATGTACGGGTTCCCACAGGCGGGAATGGCCGTGGGAAGACCGAGCCGATGCACCAGGTTGGAGGCCGCCTGGAAGTGCTCGAACCACGGAATATCCGGCAGGTAGTCATCTGCAGGCCCCACGGAGCAGTGGAAGAAGATCATGGCAAGAGTCGCGTCCAGGATCTCCTCGTGGTTGGTGTCTTCGCCCAGGGCCAGGCATAACTGGGAAACCGCCTCGAAACGATTGCGCATGATATCATGGTCGATCTGTTCGCCCACGATTCCTTCCGTGGTCTTGAGGTGGATTGCAGCCACGCTGAGGCAGCAGTGGAGGTAGCACTTGTTCGTTTCCAGGGCTTGCAGAATGGCCTGGGCTCGGATGTGTCCGCGCTGGTGTGCCTCCACGACGGGAAAGATGATCCGCAGGACATTGTGAATAAAGTGGTCGAGGAGGGGCCGGTCATGCTCGCTGACGGGAATGTTGGATTGCAGCAAGGCATACGTCTGGCCGATACTCTGCTCGCACAGGGCGGGGTCGATTCCGGGCAGGGCGGGGACGCCGGCAAAGTACTCATCGTGAAACCAATCCTCGCTGGGGAAGGTCGGCAACGGAGCATTCAACTGCGGAGGCGCAAAGGTGCTGAAGGTCGAGCTGCACGAGTCGTGGCGCAAGGGGACATCGTTGACGAAGGTGTGTCGCTCAGTCTTCACATCGATCTCGTACGGGTGCGTCGGCGCATAGATGGGTTGATTCAAGGCCGGAGTGGGAAGATGTGAGGCGAAGATATCGTACTGCTCAGGGAAGACAGGGCGACCGAACTCGTATTCGGGGGAGGTCGGCGAGGTCGCCGTCATGTTGCGAGTGCGAGCGGCGGGATCTGAGTGAGCGCATGAGCCGTCAGCAAGTGAACCTCAATCTCCCACGCAGTCACCACCTACCAGTCAGGGCTCCATTGCGCTCATTCATCTTGGTCTGTTTGATCTTGTTCTTAATGCGTTCCTTTTGAATTCTCCTCTGATCGGCGTTGCCCCACCAGATCGGGCGTTTATATTCGCATTTGACACTCAGGTTGACGCAGGCGCCGCAGGAGGGATGCTTCTCATCGCACTTCTTTCGACGCAGACGACATGTAAAGCAGCCTGTGCAAGGAGTGATGCCTCGGTTAGGTCCAGATCCCAGTCCGGTGCCAGGTCGGGGATACATACCAGAGCGAGACCGCTTGTGCAACTTGGCCGGGGTCTTGTCTGCACCTCCCGTCGAGGTACCCTCACTGCCCGACGGCGACTGGGAGCAGTCATCGGCGTTGACGGGCGAGATCTTGACGGGGGGCGTCTTTCTCTTGGATGCGGCAGGCATATTGAAATCGGTGTGGGGTATCGTGATGGTAAAGAAATCGAAACGCCGCAGGCTATGCTGGATAAGGCAGTCGAAAGGACAGAACGCAGTCGCTTGGCAAGCGGACGGATGGGAATCGGGAGTATTAAGGGCGGCAAAGCTGAACCGGCAGCCTTGGCTATCTAATTAAGTATAAGAAGAGAACGAAAGGCGCGGTGGCAGAGATGAGGCGGGCTGGGGACGACGCTTGGTGACAGTGATCGAGAGGGAAGCATGGCAGCGGGAATGGCAGAAGCTTTAAAACGTGCGTTGAGCTCTGACAGGCCGGTCACGATGTTTCTATTTTAAAAGCTGGCCGACAGCCGAGCGCGAGTGCAGCAGGATCGGGGAAATTGTGGTGGTGGGAGGAGACTGAGGATCGCAATCCAGCAACCACCAGATCCCTGCTGGGCTCCACCAGGGACCCTCTGGATTGGATTGATGGGCCCTCATCCTCATCCTGCACGGGCAAGGAACCGCTAGTCCCCCGGGCTAATTTTGGACTTTGACGAGCGCCTTGCGCTCTTCAACCTGGCGCGTATGCACCCCATCCGGGCCACTGATTGGATGGCTCCAGGGACCAGCACCGTGCGGCTGGGGCATTGATTGGCCTGGAGGCCATCGCAATGGTCTGCCCAAAGGACAATCTTGCTCGGGGGAAGTCGGTGGAACGCTAAGTCGGCCTCTCTGTTTCTTTTTTTTTTTTGTGCGCTCGCGATATCTCTCCCGGGATCATCTGTACAACGATCGTCTTCCCACCATGGTAACCCGATGCTCCCCGGGTACTACGGCGTTCCTGGGCTGCTGCAATGCAAAGGCCTTGCTCGTGGTTGGGGAAACAATGGTGACAGAGGGATGGTCCCCGCAGCGCAACCCTCCGGTGATAACCACGTAACCCCGCCAGCCAATGGCAAATTTCTGGTCCGCACGAATGAAGTATTCTTTCCAGGCGGACGTCGTGTTGGGAGACGACTTGACCCGATTGGGAAAATGCAAGTACAGGAGAGTGAGGATGAGGACTCGTACGTACAGCCGTTGATGGCGCGGGGGAGCGCAATGCCAGGCACATTGCCAACCCAACCGGCTCCTGCGTGCTCGCAGAGCCTGCTCGAGGACGTGGGAAGCCCACCCTGTCCTGCGAACAAGGGTCTTGTCCAGCCAGGGCCAATCAGGAAAGCGGGCGGCAGTTGAGTGGTGGTGAGCTCGTCGAGGGCACGCATTGCGGGGGGTCATCAACTGCCATCCAGGCCAGCACCTACAGTAGCGTCCAGACTATGGCGGCGTCCCAACTTAGCGTGGTGAGCCAAGCTTCCTTTTCCCGGTGGGGATTGGTCGGTGCGGACCAGCTTAGGCTGGTTGCGTGCAGAGCGGGAAGCCCGCAGCCAACCGTGCGGTGGTGGGTCGGCCCAGTTGTGCCCGTGCGACCGGAGCAAACTTTCCGCCAAGACGTGACCAGACCCTGCCATTCCATTATTATTTTTTTTTTCCCATTCTTAATTAATCCCAGTTAACCGCCCACCACTGTCCTCAGCGCTAAGGGTTATTCTTATCGGCCACTCCCCTTCCTTCCTCTGGACCTGCCATAATTAGGCCGCGGCCGGAGATACTGGCCATGACTCGGCCCCGTGCCATCCCATGATCCGTCATCCTCGCGGAGATCTGACAGCGGGACGACTACTTTTCGGGTGGGGAGGCATCGCAACTGGGGACCCCATTTTAACTTTGGCGGGTTTCTGCAACCACTTCCCTCAAGTCACACTTCCTGTCACCGTCGGCAACAAACGTGTGGTACCGCTTTGCGTCCCGCCCAATGTATCCAGGGAACTCAGCAGCATTGTCCGTAGGTAGCAGAGGAGCTTCCCGTACCCAGTCCGTCCCAGAATAATGCCAGCCGGAAGAATCTCATCGACCCCTCTGGCACAGTACCTCACCGTGCACATGTACACTTTAGCGCCGACCCCTCCCGCCACCTGACAAAGTCGGTCAGCACAGACCGGGTGGGCAGATGCCGGAAGCGAGTCACAGTCACAACTCCCGGGCTAACATGGTTATCACGATGCGCCTACCGTTCCTTATCACATTCCTGCAGCTGCACGCTCGTAATTAGCGTCCTTTCCCCGGCCATCACAGTCTTCCCAGCGAATCAGCGCCCTGACATGAACATCACCTTAGCGCCGGCTTTTGTGACCTGTACCTCCCCAAGGATGGCGGCGTGCCACCCTCGTTGCAGTCGCTCGAGTCGTCCCGGCAATGTTTGTACCCCTCCATCGCTCAACTATTCAGCGGCATGCCAAATAATAGCCATTTCTATGCATACCCCCTGTTCGTTGCTTCGTTGCGCGCAATGCATGCCGCTGGACAATAGACATATGTACGGGACATTCAGGCGCAGGAACTCGAGCGAGATGCCTGCTGCCCAGATTAATGTGCTTCCCCGATGCAGATCATCGCATGGACAAAATTAACCCCTCGGGCGAGTCAGGCGCCTTCTGCGCGCTCAGCGTGCCTGGCATGCACCCTGCGCAGTTATCACACCGAGTCCCCAACCATCCACCCTGACTCCGCACTGGTGGGTTTGTCCAAATGGGCTAATTTTCCACTCACCGTCGTGATCATGTCGTCGGCAAATTATGGCCTTTCGAATATCTCCGAGAAGGAGCGAGACACCGTTACGCCATCTGCCTCTTGGACTAAGAACTCCAGGTGGGGTTCAGGCCAAGTTCATGGTTGTTTTTCTCCCTCTGTGGTGATGCCAAATTACTGGAGATCGTAGCGTTTCCTAATCAGGAATCCTGATCGAGTGCCACTTGGCGCTGCGGTGCCTGCTGGCCTGCAGCGCGAAGCTCTGCATGCTTGATCAATCGGACTCGACAGCCAATATTGCGATCACAGTTTGATGCCATTGGTCTGTGGAAAACAAACCATGCGGTTGGGAAAGTCTCATTGGTCGATCTAGATGCTCCCGGGCAACTGCTTCTATATCGAAGTAGCTGAGTTCTTCACTCTTGCTTGCTGCTCGCTTTTCTATTTACGGTGCAACCATACCCTATAGTTTAGCCCCCATACATGTCGAGCTTGCCGCACAGGTGATTGCGAGCACATTCGAAATGTTGCTCTACTGGGTAGTTTGGTCCGGCTAGTATCAGAAGGTCCAAGACATCCTTCAGATAAAGCTCTTTCAAGAGTGACATTCTCCTGATTTTGCATCCTCCCCCGAGTAGCACCACTCCTGCAATACTCTGCTCTCTACACCTGTAATCCATCTCTGACAATACATGACCCTTGATGAGAACGAACCGGAATAGAGTTCTCCGAGATCGACGACGAACAGAAAATGAACCAAGTTGGGAAAAGCATTACCCAAGCAGACACAAAATTTCTATTCTGAGAAGTAGTTGGCGGTACAGATTATCACTAGATCAACCGTAACAGATTCAACTTCAAGCCGATCATCTAACCAAAATAGACAGACCTGAACGAAATCCTATCCCTCTCGGACCATTTCCAGCCCAATCTACGAGCGAGTAACACCCAGAATAGAAACCCGTGCATCTTCCAATAAGAAGCGATGTGATACCAGCGGATCCCCAGTGGTGTTGAATATAGCCGCCCACCACGCATCGAGGACCCTCCCCGGCGTCTAAAAGAGGGGTAACATGTCTAAAGATATCGTTTAGAAAACTGAGCAGTGTATGCATGAGCCATGAAGTCATGGCGGAATATCCATTGGGCTGTAAGCTTCAACGTACACTGCATCTTGTTATTGCGTGCGGTAGCTGCATATCTCTTACCACTGTTGATTCAGCCTCGCCGCTGGGCATTTCAGATCCAGAACTATGGCGCCCTGCACGTAGCCGCCGGGATAATCATTGGCATTGAAGATCTAATGAGACCGAGAGGATCGAACATGCTACACTTGTTGCATCATATAGATCAACGCGGAATTGAACGCGGATTCATTGGATATTTGGCGTTGGCGAGGTTGGTCTGCTGGTCCTAGAATAGCAGTCGTGATGCTCTCCTGGTGTTGAGCTGTCCGGCGAATCCTCTGAGGAGGGTTTCATCGCGTGAGCTTCGGCCGATGATGACTGGCCATGAGTTCATCGTGAAGATCGACATCTGAGGCGGCTTACTGGTCGTTGCATGCTAGCACGGTCCGATGCTTGTGAGCCACTTGATACTATAATTAAATTTGACTATATTGCTGCAGCAAGCTAATAGGCTTCAGACTTCAGACTAGTCCGGTCCTGGAGGCACGTTTGGACTGCCTATTCTTGTCGAGGTGGGAATTCTTCCCGTGAGTGGATGCCATGAGGTCCGGTTACTATATTTATCAAGATTTACATTCCACACTAGATCAATTCTAGATCTACAGAGAAACAATGAGATGATGCGTTCCCACTCATGATAATCATATGTGGGATTCATTTTGTTCCAGTCATTATTTCTGCTGCGTACTTGGGTGTCTAGTTGTGCCACTGCATGACTCAATATATCTTTGAGCCGGGCTTCGCCTTAGTACAGTAATTTCTTCTACACCCACACACCAGGGGCACAACAACAGCAGCAACTACAACAATCATCATCTTGTTGCCAGAGGTATCATGCACAAAAGATGAATTTTGGGCGATTCACGTCGAGTAACTTGTTCTATCGTCCCGGGACTGGGAGATGTGCCTGAGGAATTGGGGCCCGCTCATTGGCCGGGCGGGAGTCCGATCCTGTCAGTTTTCTGCTCGCTGCTCTTTGCTCTCTGCTGCGCTTGCTGTTCAGCAATTCTTGGGCCATCCAGGCAGATTTCTCTTCGGCATAGCCAGTCACATACCATGCGAAGTGACTCGCCATGTTCCGTCCCCCAATAGTGCGCGCCTTCTCCCGCGTCTCTCTCCGGCCGGTCACAGCCTCGAGCTCCCGCATCCCATCTCAGATTCCTCGCTCCGCAACCTCAGGACGATTTCGCGGTCCCAGTTCAGCGGCTCTTCTGCCCTCAACACAAGCCTTTGGCTGCTTCCTATACCGTCCATTCTCTCGGTCCGCTCGCAGCGATGGATGGGACGACCCCAATTCCAAGCATTCCCTTGACTGGGCGAAAGAGGAGTTTAGTATGATCTGGAAATTCATGAGCTCCATCATGTCGTCCTGCCTTCTATTGCTTGGTTTATACTACTACAACATGGAAACCGTGGAGGTGAGTCATTGGCTGTGCTTTATATACCGTCTATCAGTGCAGGATCCCATGACTGACGTTATGCGCCCTTAGCTGACAGGTCGCCGGCGATTCAACTGCGTACCTCCCTGGCTGGAGAGGCAAATAGGAGACAGTGAATACCGGAATATCCTCAGCCAGGTGGAGGGAAGAATCTTGCCCGCTGACGACTTTTTCAGTGAGGAGGTGAACCGCGTCTGCGCCCGACTGGTCGCTCATGCACCGATACACTATGCGGACTGGAAAGTGCATGTCATTAATGATTTCTCGGAAGAGAACGCTTTTGTCCTTCCCGGGTACGGTTCATTTCCGGACACAGCCCTATGGCGACTTGACTAATTTGTGGCATTACACCACAGAGGCAGGGTCTTCGTGTTTACGGGCATTTTACCGCTCTGCAAGGATACCGATGGTCTTGCGGCTGTGCTGGGTCATGAAATTGCCCATGTGCTTGCCGGCCATGCCGCAGAAGAGATGAGCCGTGATATCTTTAGAACCCTCATTCGTTATGCGTTAATCACCATTTTCGGCCATTTGGGACAACTCGCCTCTGGTTTAATCAAGAGCGACGTTAATCTGCCCAAATCGCGAGAGCAGGAGGTGAGATCCGATCCATGGGCTCACGAGTCAGAATCAATGCCCACTGACCGTTACACCAGGCGGAGGCCGACACTATCGGATTGAGTATAACAGCCCTGCCGTCCACCTTTATGCCATGCCACTAACCCTGCTCGCTAGTGCTAATGGCCAAAGCGTGCTACAACCCCGGCGCTGCGGTCAAATTGTAAGTGAAAAGCCTCGATCGTATGTGGATATCCTCCGTTCCCGAGGCTAACCTGCTTTCTTAGTTGGGAACGCAACCACAAGCTCGATGGCGAGGCTGTACCTCAGATCATGTCAACACATCCAACGGTGAGCCAGACATTACTCCGAACAAATACTCCTCTCCTACGCTCAAGGCTAACCCATGGAAGCATTTCACCCGTATGCAAGACTTGGGCAATAAGTACCATAACCCACCCTCCTTCGATTGAGCCCTACTAACCCCGAATGCAGGCTATACAGAGCCGAAGCACTATACGAGGATAGCGGATGCCATCTCATGCGAGGCTACGGTAAGCAACCCCAATCCCAATCACCCTCCCTCCCTCCCTCCCTCACCATCACCACCACCACTCTATCCCTCAAAAACCGAACCAAATCAAACCATACTAACCATCAACTCCACAGTCTCTGGCTTCGGCGACGCAGTCGATCACTACGGAAACTGGGAACACGATGATGACGAACCCTTGTTCTGTCCCGAGAAATGAATAGATTTATAGAGATCTTCCCACCGTCTTGTTATATCGCGCCCTGTGATATCCTCCAGCGAGCGATTCACCATCTCTTTTTTTCCATCTGACGTACTAGGCATAGCGTGCTTGTTTCAAGCCATCCGTTCTATACCTTTGTATTTATCTATTGATTTGTCAATCTATTTCGGTTTCTCATGTATCATCCGATTTCACCCTACATACACACACACACCTAAATACTAATCGGGGACATTTCCACTCCTTCAATAAACCTGCTCTACTGAACCCACCCACCCTTTCCTTTCGATATGACTCACCTTGATTCCCTAATTCGATCAACTACATACCTAATTGTGTAGTAGGCAGAGAATCTAGCCCCGTAAGACGGCCAGTCGGATGGTCGGACCAACGACACCGTGTTTGGGTTTAGATTTTGGTTTGTCTCGGGGCGTCGGTGTCGGGGGGTAGAAAGTACCGATGTTGATGGTTGGCTGTCTGATGCGGTATAAATGGTAGGTTGTCTACTACGTCGCACTATTATTGTTATTAGGGGATTATCTCTTTGTTCTTGGTTGGTTGATTGATTGATTGATTGATTGAGTTACTACTGCTATTACGACTATTACTACAGTGTTAATCAACTCACCATGTCCAACCGGGTTCTCATCGCCGGTGGGGGACTAGGCGGTCTTGCTCTAGCCCAGGGTCTACGAAAGAATAACATTCCCTTCCGGGTCTTCGAGCGAGACGCGAAGCAGGATTTTCGCGCACAGGGGTACAGATTACGTGTATCCCAGGACGATCTGCCCTCCCTTCTCACGCCTGATGTGTGGACGCTGTTTGAGAAGACAGCTGCCATTGATGGACCCCCTGGGTCTGGAGCGAGATTGGATGCCGTCACGGGGGAAGCGTTTCCCTCGGGTGCTCTTGGTGGTGGTCCGCCGCCTGGGATACATGGACAGTTGAAGCCGTTCACGGTGGATCGTGGGACGATGCGCGAAGTGCTTCTCACTGGGCTTGGGGAGGATGTGCATTTCGGGAAACGGTTCACGAGGTATGAGGTCAAGGGGGATGGTGTGGTGGCGCATTTCAGCGATGGGAGCTCGTATGAGGGGGCGCTGCTGGTGGGTGCGGACGGGGCGCGATCGCAGGTCCGGAGGCAGCTTTTGCCCGAGTATCCGTTTGTTGATACGGGGATGCGGATGATTTATGGGAAGACGCATATCACGAGGGGGTTGGAGGAGAGGATTCATGAGAAGTGTTGGGAGGGGATGTCGCTGGTTGTTGATGGGGATTCGAGGGCGCCGAAGACGTTGCTGTTTGAGCCGATGCGGCTTCCGAAAGGAGAGGGGTTGGGTATCAAGTTGCCGCAGGATTATGTGTATTGGGTGCTCCTTGCTCATCGGTCTTTTATTCCGTTGCCGGATGAGCAGACGCTGAGGTTGAATGGGGAGGAATCTGCCCGGTTGTCCCTGGCGTTGTCTGAGAAGTGGCATCCGTCTGTTCGGGTCCTGTTTGAGGAGCAGGACGTCACGCAGACATCAACGCTGAGGATGTCTTCGGTCAGGCCGGATTTGCCGGCGTGGGAACCCAATCCGAGAGTGACGCTTCTGGGAGATGCAATTCATGTTATGCCTCCAACTGGTGGACAGGGCGTGAATACGGCATTGCATGACGCGGCGGAGCTGGTTCGCAGGCTCGTCGAGGCGAAGGGCGAGCAGATTGGCGTGGAGGTCATTGGGAAGTATGAAGAGACGCTGAGAGAGTATGCACGGGAAAGGGTCGGACTGAGCTGGCAGGGGGGCTACAGGGCATTTAACCTGAAGCCTGTCGAAGAGTGTGAGAGTGTTGATCTGTCGTGACTGTCATGATGGCTCCCTATAGTATGGAATTAGGCGGAGCGGTTGCTGGGTGGTGAGTCTTGTACTGAGAATCGGGAAAATGGAAGATGCGGTGTCAATTAGTGGAAGAATCTGTATCTGTAGTAAATAAAGATCATTGCTCATTGCATATTCCAGCTGCAACACTGGATGATGAAGCAAGGACCATCGGTTGTGCCCTGAAGCCCCTCCGCGTGCAAACCAGGCAAACAGCCGCCGCCAGACCGTCTCGGAGCTCCGTCGAAAATTCCCAGAACAGCTTCAGGACAGCGTTGTGGCAGTCCCCCATCTCTTCTCTCTTGATTCTTCCCTGAACCCCGGAGGAAGGATACAGTCATCATGTCGTTGTCTATGCCCGGTCCCTCCCAGGCTGGTCTCTTCAAGCCTGGGTATCAGAGGTAAGCGAACCCCGTGGTGGAATGTCCCGCCCCTCAAGGCAATCACGCATGACGGAATATCCATATCAGGCTCCGGCAATCACTGGCATTGATGGCATGGCTTGATTCATTGACTAACTGACTGCATCCAACAGTCATGATGCCGAAGACGGTGCGGTCATCCGCAACATCGAAGCCTGCCAGGCCATCGCCCAGACTGTCCAAACGTCGCTTGGCCCGTACGGTCGCAACAAGATCGTGATCAACCACCTGCAGAAGATGATCCTCACCTCCGATGCGGCCACAATCCTGCGCGAGCTGGATGTTGTTCACCCCGCTGCCAAGTTGCTCGTGATGGCGAGTCAACAGCAGGACTCGGAGATGGGTGACGGCACCAACCTGGTCATCATTCTGGCTGGAGAGTTGCTGAAGAAGGCCGAGGAGTTGTTGCGCATGGGATTGAAGACCAGCGATATTGTGCAAGGTTATGAGAAGGCTCAGAACTACGCTCTCGGAGTCCTGGAAGGTGGGTTGTTCTTGGTTCTTGATTCTACAACACGTTCAGGGGCTCCCAGCGGCTCCCCTGGGCAGGAACATCATCCCTCCCACATGTGCTGACATTCGAATTCTTATAGAACTCGAGGTCGATCGCCTCCAGGAGCTTCGCTCTGAAGCTGAACTCAGCAAGGCTCTTCGTACAGTCGTCGCCAGCAAGCAGTCCGGAACCGAAGACCTCCTGGCCTCGTTGGTTGCGGAGGCAGTCCTCGCCGTTCTGCCCCGGAACCCCGCTAACTTCAACGTCGATAACGTGCGTGTGGTGAAGATCATGGGTGGTAGCTTGGAGCAGTCTCGTGTCATCAAGGGTATGGTTCTTGGCAGGGAGCCCGATGGTGTGATCAAGAAGGCCACCAAGGCGAAGGTCGGTGTCTTCAGCTGCCCCATTGATATCTCTCAGACCGAGACCAAGGGCACCGTTCTTCTCAAGAGCGCGCAGGAGATGTTGGACTTCACAAAGGGTGAGGAGGAGCGTCTGGAGGCGGCCATCAAGGAGCTCTACGACTCTGGTCTTCGTGTCGTTGTTTGCGGTTCCACCGTCGGTGATCTGGCCATGCACTACCTGAACCGCTTCAACATCCTCGTTATCAAGATCCTGTCCAAGTTCGAGCTGCGCCGACTCTGCCGTGTGGTGGGTGCCACCCCTCTCGCTCGTCTGGGTGCCCCCATGCCCGATGAGATGGGCTCTATCGACGTTGTCGAGACCACCGAGATTGGTGGTGACCGTGTCACTGTCTTCCGCCAAGAAGATGCCAACGCCGTTACTCGCACATCTACCATTGTCCTGCGTGGTGCCACTCAGAACCACCTGGATGACGTTGAACGTGCCATTGACGACGGTGTCAATGCAGTCAAGGCCATCACCAAGGATTCCCGTTTGGTCCCTGGTGCCGGTGCTACTGAGATCCAACTTGTTGAGAAGATCTCTGCATTCGCTGACCGGACTCCCGGATTGCCCCAGCACGCCATTCGCAAGTACGCCGAGGCTTTTGAGGTGATCCCTCGTACTTTGGCGGAGTCTGCCGGTCTGGACGCCACTGAGGTCCTCTCTCGTCTTTACACTGCCCACCATCATACCAGCACCAACGCCGAATCGTCAGAGGATTCCTCGGAGGAAGAAGGTAGCTCCGGGGAGGAGCCTTATTGGACCACTGGTGTGGACCTGGAGGCGAGCACCCCGTCTGGCACCCTCGACACTGTGGAGGAGGGTATTCTGGACTTGCTGGCGTCCAAGAGCTGGGCCATCCGCCTCGCTAGTGAGTCCGCACGGACGGTCCTCAGCGTCGATCAGATTATCGTTGCTCGACAGGCGGGCGGACCCAAGCCTCCGGGTCCTAACCCCAACTGGGACGAGGACTAAATGTAAGGCGGAGAGCAGTATATTCAATGTGGTCCAAAACGCAAAAATGTGATAGAGACACGATAATCATGAACGTCAGCTGGCCCGACATGTCGGGAGTGTATAATGCCTTGTGAGGTAGTGGTAATATTGTCCATGTTGATACCTTGGGCCGAAATTGGGTGGCCGATCTACTGAGATTGTTCCAACTCGAGCTGGCAGTAAACCCTTGCACCTTCTCTAGCTGCGTTTAAATTATTCCTCGACGCCTGAGTAGCTCCCGCAGTACTATATAGTTCATGGTAGAGAGCCATCACCGTCCCTGGGCGGCCGGCCGGTGTCACGTGACGTGACTGGATTTTCCGGGCCGACGCTCGACTTTCTTTTCCCGCAAAGGCCTTCTTCGAGCATTTGATTATCTCGAGCAGCTTCAATTCCTCGGTCAACCCCCCTCCTCGGTTCCTCGTCTGTCCCTGTTTCCGTCCCGATCGCCTCACTCCACATCCATAATGTCCGTTTCCGCCCAGGCCGCAGCTCGTTGCTGCAGACAGATTGTCCGCCCTACCGCTACCCTGCGCCTTGCTCCCTCATACCTGTCCCAGCGGACAATCAGTCGGAGATGGCAGTCCACTGAGGCGGAGGCCCCTGCTGCTCCTGCCAACCCCAAGATCACCCAGATTGTCGACCAGATCAGCCAATTGACGCTGTTGGAGACCGCCGACCTCGTGGCCAGCCTGAAGGTATGTTGTTTTGCTTTGCAGGGCATATGTCGCAAACTTAACCCATGCCTATTCCGACGTGAACCCCATGCCTTTCGATGCAGAAACCATCCACCAATTCCCCCAGGATTCACCGCTAACCTGCCCTTCTCCAATCTAGTCCCGCCTGAATATCCCCGACCTCCCCGTTGGCGGTTTCGCCATGGCCGCTGGACCCGCCGCTCCCGCCGCCGCTGAGGAAGACGAGGCCGCTCCTGCTCCCCAGGAGAAGACGCTGTTCAACCTGAAGCTCGAGTCCGTCGAGGCCTCCTCCAAGGCCAAGGTCATCAAGGAGATCAAGACCCTCCTCGGCCTGTCCCTGGTCGACAGCAAGAAGTTCGTCGAGTCCGTTCCCAAGGTCCTGAAGGAGTCCGTCCCCAAGGAGGAGGCCGAGAAGATCGTGGAGACCCTCAAGGCTGTCGGCGCCAAGGCCACCATGGATTAAACGGGCTATTATACTCACTCTCGGCTTCGGCTTCCGGGGACTTTTTAATGCTACCGGGTCACCCGGTCCTCCTCCTGTTGTTTGGAGCAGATATGCTTTAACATCGGGGGTTTTGGGTTCGGGGGCCGGGACGTTGTGATTGGACTGCATCATCGAGCTGGAGTTTTGTCTCGCACCACCCTTTTTCGTCGTCATGTACTGTGTGTGTTTTTTCTATCTATCTCTTTTCTTTTCTCCGTCATATATCTCTTAAGATTGTTCTGATATAACCGGAAAGCGGGCGGAAAAGGCGGCGAGTGTACATTATTATCGCATTGAAATGGACAATGTGTGAACAAGATGGAAGAGTTTCGGGTAGAGTTTCCCAAGGGAGAGTGTAGAAGCGGTATACTCTCTATTTCAGTATACATCTTTGATAGACTAGATGACTGACTGATGCGTTGTGACCAATGATTGGAGGGGGTCATACAGCAGTGGTAGGTATTGGTGGTAGTAGTAAGTACTAGTAAACGAAAGGCCCGCCGGACCTATCAATTCGAAATTTACGTCGCCGTACATTGGGTACAGTCCACGGTCTTTCTGTACTATCCTTATTTGTACCCGAGATTGATTTATCCCGCGGCCAATCTGATATTGACTATACTATGTGGGGGTGCTCTCTTGAGAAGTAATGATACGCAGAATTGTAGATAAAGAAAAATTCCATACAGTATTGTCTTTAGCGCAATCCCCAATACTTTGGTTCCATGAATTTCGTATTGTTATCCCATATAAAAACCGAATGGCCTATTTGACTTTCACTTGCATCCAACCAATTCATAATAGGTGAGGAACTATATACAAATATGTGTCTGTATAGCCCACGAGATGCCCCGAAGCTAAGTACCACTACTTAGGATGGGTGAGACACTGCCTCGAGACGAAAAAGAAGTAAAAGAAAGTAAGAAGGGTTTCAAGGGGTGAGAATATAAATACCGCCGTTCCATCATCAACATCATGTACCTCTTTCCGAACCGTGTTCGATATAACATACGTAATCTGATTGTATCCTATATTCCTTCCACGGCGTCTGCCCGATAAGGCGAAGATTTGAAACGAGGGGAGAGTAGGAAGGAAAGTGTCAATCCACGAAAACAAAACATGACCATGCTGCATGCACACATTCATGCCCCATGTTTCTAAATTACCTTCTTCGACCTTTGCCCTTGCCTTTCCCCCTGGTCTTGAGTTCGACAAATCCAAGCTCCTTTAGACCTTCCGTGAGACGCGAGGAGTCTCTCATGCCGGGAAAGTCTTTAGCAGGGTATACGCGGAAAGGATCAGACCATGCTTCGGCAAGAACGGGCATCGATTGCCCTGTATCTTCGACAAGACCCCAATTCATGAGCCGGAATTGCAAGCGGTACAGTCCAGCTGTACGTACGGAGAGGTCGGAGAATATGAAGAAGGCCGCGGGATGTCTGCCTCCGTTGGTAGGGGGAGCGAGCTGCATTCTTCTCTCGGGGATGTAGTCGAACGTTGATGGGTGGCTGGGAGCGGTAGTTGGATCTGGATCTTCATCGACGAAGAAAGGCGAAACAAATGCTTTGCCCGACAGTAGTGGTGTGGACTGACCGGGAGCAGTTCCGAGGCGATCCTCTCGTAGGGCGCTGTCGCCATCGAGATCGGATGAAAAGGAACCTCGCGTTTCGGGGACCAGGAAGCAGCCCACGGTGAAGCGTGGATCTTGGAGAACGTCGATATCGTCTGGTCCTTTGGGGTCAAAGTCCGTCAAGAGCAATTGGATGATGGGTGGTGGGTCTACAGGTCGACGGTCTCGGTCTCCGGCACCGCAAGCCCGAGCTGCTATGGGCTGCTGTCGGATGAAGAGGTGATACCGTGAGGTGGTAGATGTTCGTCGCGGCGGCGGCGATGGAGTCGGGGAGTGATGCAGTAGCCTTTCAAAGCCGGAAGGCATGCTGGATGTAGTATGTCGCTGGTTTTGCTGTGCCTGAGGTTTCATGGGAGGAGCAATCGCAGGATAAACTGCGGAGCTCTCGTCCGAGTGAACGGGACTTGGGAATGTCGCTGAGCTACTACTGTATCTGCGTGTATATTGTTAGCACCGTGATTGTATAAGGACTTATGAAACACCGCAGCTCGAGGCAGGGCGACAGGAGAATGCACATTTCAGAGAGCGACCAAGATCTCGAAATCACAACTCCCGACAGGATGGCATTGGGGTCGCTGATCTGACTAAAGAAAGGGGTGTATACTGAGACTCCACGTCGTTTGCCCGTACCCCGGAAATAGAACCAATAGAACCGCGACTGTAACTGGAATCCTGGTACGGGCTAGAGACAGAGGCAGATGCCGAGCCATACTCCACGCTTCTCATGACATTTGATCTCTGAACTCCATACTGAGCAGGGGCAACCGTGTTGGCAGGAGGAGCTGGCGAAAAGTTATATTTGGGATCTGGGATGCTTTCCCAAGGTCTGCCATGATAAGGGACCCTGGGATTCGATGCAGAGGGAATATAAGCCGACTCGTAGAGCTGAGTATCGGGATACCGGAATCGCGGCGGTTCTTCCGCGACATGATATTGATTTGGATGTGTCGCCAACATGTGGTGGTCATCGCCAGCGGCGTGGGGTTTTGCATCAGGATGCTGGCCACTCGAGGCGGAATACATCCATTGCGGTAGCGGAGTTCTCGACATTCTATGCAGTTGGATACGGACTTTCGGAAGCCCGAATACCCTTTTTCTTTCTTCTAGGGCCTGCTCGGGTTGAAAAGTGCCAAAAGCCGATCTTCCGATGTTTTTGCAGGCTAGGCATCCACAATATGGAACTCCGAACTGGTGAAGCAAGGTATCGCCAACTTAAGAGAAAGGTTGAATGATGCCCAATCTGGAGAGGATAATCGACAGGGGCCGGCAAGCCACTGAAACAAAATGGCCAAGTACTACGTAACGGTATACCGAGCGCCAAAGTCTCTTCACAGGTCGACTGTGCGGTAGGTTTAAGACGCTTCTTTAAAGGCCGAGGGTTCGAGCAACATGGTCTGCCGTGGGTGACCGTTCCAACCTACCAGGGTAGCTGGGTAGAGTGACATGCATACGTTAGCTCTCCTTGATGATTTTCAAGGGTTGACCACAAAGCAATTGTCTGGGGAGGACCCCAAGCAAGAAAAAGAAAGCACGGACGAAGGAGGGAGAAAAAGAAAAGAGAAGTGCCCACCACTACCCAACCAGATCGCAGCACGACTCACACCGGCGCAAGTAGCGGCAAGGCAAGCACCATGAATTGTGGCCCTGTATCAACTTGAGGTAAGCGTGTCTGATGACCACACCAGAAGGAGAGGAGAATAGAGAGAACAGTAGTACTAACCCTAAGCCAAGCAGGTAAATGGCCGGAGGTTATTGGCACTATATCGCAGCCTGTGGCCGTGCAAGAAAAGAAGCGGATCTGGGGAAATGGGCTGGGCGATGCTTTTGTGAGAGCCTGTGCGTGCCCACTGCGTATGTGTGTGGCATTGTGAGAAAATTCAGACATGCAGCGACACTGCGTCCCTGACAGGATCCAGCCATCTATATCCCCGAATCCTGAGAATCTTACTCCATCCTCTGCTTCTCCGATTCCCCCGTATTTGACAATTTGATAGTGGGTTTTGCTAGTGGCCAGACCGATCGCCTGTACGGAGGACACAGCCAGGATCATGCGCGACCATCGATTTTACTAGTAAGGTTTCAGTCGGCGACCCCCTTCTGATTTCTGATATGGGCCCATCTAGCTTCTGTAACCGCCAGTATGACGACTAGGCGAAAGTGTCGTTGGTCACAGCACCAAAACCGAGGCTGGTATTCCGTGGACATCGGGTATTCGTCGAGGCAGCGAGCGTAGCTTGAGGAGACGCTATCTCCGTTGCGACGGCCAATTATGAAGCAGGATCCCGTATATGCAACAAGTCGCTCCTAAGCGACTAGGCAAAGGCTGAAGTGTGTTTACCATGGCGCCCAAATTTTACCCACTTCCTGGGGAACTAGGGCGATCTGCTGCCGAAGGATTGAAATTCTAAATGCGCGATCATCTGGAAAGCCAGCAGGAACCCACCTGGTGAGAAGTTCGTGCAGAGGCAGGATTCCCGGGCCAGGTCTTAAGAGGCGAGCTGCGACAAAAGAAAAAAAGAAAAGAAAAGAAAGATGGAACAGGGTAAAGAAGCGCAGATCGACCCCACGATGAATATCCAATTAGTTGATTGGCGAAAATGTACTCCGTACGCCGTGAGAAGCGCAGTTCAGATTGCGGGATCGCTTTCCATGATCGCTATCCACACAATGCAGCTAGATGGACCTCCAACAGCTGATCGGTGCAAGGAATAATTGGTGCTATACTTATGATTTGCAAGCCTCGGCATTCCATTCCCGATGTTGGCGTGTGCTGCAGCCTGGGAAGAAGGGAGAAAAGCGGAAGATGACGCTGCAAGAGTCGCAGAGAATCAGCTAGAAGACTGTCTGGTGGAGCCCAGATCTGAGAGTTCACCGTTGTTTCCAACTATCGGCCATATGCAGATCACTATTCCTGGAGCAGTGCGGTAATAGATATCATCCTGGAGCCCCAGGACAACTATTGAGCCTGGGACAAGGCCATTGACCGCAAATCCCGACACTACCGTCGGGCGTTCTTCCGCACGCTAGGCAAACACGGCTGCTCAGCTGCTTAGTGTCTTCGGGACTGGGATTTCCATCCGACAGCGTCCATATTACTTTGCTGCCACGTCTTTAGCCTGGAACCAGAGCCCTGCATGGAATTTGGTGCACACTGGAGCTAGGAGCACCAGTGGTACAATGAAAAATGGTAGCCATGAGGTATAGGAGAGTCCATCCAGCCCCCGACTACCCAGGTTCGTGAGTAATGCCGATTTGTCATTGCTCATCGTGGGTACTGGGGCTCCTGCACGGACCATGTCGGTTGGCTGAGCTGCTTGGATCTAAAACTAGGCTATCGTGAGCTTTTCTCCGCAACAACTATATTTTCAGTGACCCAGGGACCAAGCATGATTGTTGTCTCTTGCCCACAAGAATATAGAGCTATAATGATAATTCAAATAAATAAAAGGAAAGTGAGGGAGCAAGAGAGAGGCAGAACTTGGGCTCACCTACTTACGTGGGGATCGAATCGCTCCCATCAGTTAAGCTCGAGAAAAAAAGCCGTTGGGCGTATACACAGTGGGCTGTGAGGCCCGCTCGTTCGATGATTATTGTGGCTAACAGTACAAGGAATGCTAGCCATCGAAGATCGATCGGTGGTCACCGCCACATATCACACTGGCTGTTTCATCTCAGCTGACTTGTGTTATCGGAGCTCTCTGGTGCCGCGGGGAGGTGTTCCTAGTCGGCGATGGAGGTACTTTTCGTGCATTAGCCCTGTAACAGCTGTCCACCTTTCCCTCTTAGGTGGATGGGCTCCTGCATGTGTGGTTGCCTTGCCGACAACGACGAGCGATGTGTCACATCCTTGACGGTTGGATGATTTGATGGATGACGAGAATTGGCTGGATGCTGATGAGTCAACCACCGCCAGGGCGATGGAACTACTACCGACACGCCCATGCAGTGTTCTAATTCCCGGAATCCAGGTGTGCCGCATGCGCACTAAGGGTTTCCAGTGTCCACCCCCCTGTGTTCCTACCCAGGCAGTCATGGTTGTGGTCCTGGGGATCCCGGAAGCTGCACTGGCAATGCACTGGTTAGTCAGTAGGTTGGAGGCTACGGCGATGATCCTGTTCGCGCATGGTGACCGTCCAGAATAATGCATGACCATTGGCATTTTTGCCTATTCCTGGAGATTTCCCCCTGTGGGCTGTTTTATCCACCCTTTTATCGCCGAGGACAATCCTGCGTTCGCGTTTGAGGTAGGACAAATCGATACCTTGACTCGACGAAGGTGTAGGATCTCAATTAACGCTGCGTGTAGCCAGCCACACTCCATTTGCCTGTAGAAGGCAACTGAGACGGACTGCCCGTGTAGGAGCCAACGAGACACGGGGGGCTAGTCCTTCAGCGAGTTCGCCAGAGGCAACCGAAGGAGAAACTTTGTCAGAAACCGAAGGGCCTCAACCGGTCGTCTGCAAATATCCCGGTTAACCTTGGGGGAAGGCCTGGAATGAGAGGCTTACGGGGAAGGGGAGGCGTGTCTCCGATTGGATGACAGGAAAAATCCGTGGACATCGGAGATCTCTCGTTGCAAGAGAGCGGAGGAGTCGGCCGCGATCTCGTTGACCTGTCGATTGCGGCATTACGAAAAGGAAGGGGGGATCAAGTGACTCGGAGCCCAACACCGCCGCCGCCGTATAGCAGGAGCAGCAGCACCACCACCCACCATCCATCCACCACCCAGCAACAGCAACTGTTACGTTCTACCAGCCCAACCTCTTCTCCTCAGCCCACTGGAGCCAGTCCGGGATTATGGCAAGGCCAAATGGGGATAAAAATGCTGACACGAGGAAAGGGAACACCATGCCGGCCACTAGATCTTAGACAAAACCTTACCTGCGGGCCTACTACTAACCTTCCTCTGGTTTCACCGGGTGTTTTCAGCAGCCAAGGTTCCGTCCGAAGTACGGGCCGCCCGCCTCATCTCGATACACTTGGGCCTACAGCCTGGGCCTGAGCAAAAGTGCCTGTGTTCTGGAAGCACCTGAAAAATTCCCATGCATGGCACCCTCTGACTCGACCACCGCATACGGAGTACGCTCAGGAGGATGAATACGACATGATACACTTCTCGTTCGTTACTAAGACTCTTTAGGGAAAAAGCAAAAGAGGACACCGAATCCCGGACGCATCAGTGCCCCTGCTAGGGCAACAAAATGCTTCGATCGTAAACTATTAATGCGAATCTGCAACGCAAGAAGATCTTCGACATCCTATGGGTGGATACTCCATCGACCTTCCAATTCCGTCCATTAGTCTACGTCGACCCTGGGCTGCTGAGAGCAAGGGAGCCGGGATAACCTGACATTCAAGGCCGATAAGCTTGCCTTGGCTCTGAAGCGTCTGCACCAGTCTCCCGCCCGAAGCCAGGGTATCCCGGCACTCTCTCCTGGATGTATCCTACGGAGCATTTTGTACCCTCTTAGCGAAGGTGGCAAGATGGTACAAACCTGGATGTGGCTCTAATAGAATCCCCTGTCCGTGAAATGAAGTTTCATGGATTTGGTTTTCATGCAGAACCGATGACGCTGATCATACCAGTGGTGTATTTGGCCGATACACCAAATTCAACTTGAAAATATCAGCGAACCACTGCCGATGACCTTGCAACAATACGTGTTTCGCCAGGCGTGACACTGTGAGAGCACACTAAAATGAGATTTCGATTTCATAAACAAGGGGTCATGACCTGCAGTGATTAGTCGGGCCCATTCATAAGGGCTTACCGTGGGCCTTGGAAGCAATGCTGAACTGCGAGAAATTCTAGCCTATTAACATAGTCATAGATATCTCCACCTTGGGAGATTCGCATACCCAGCACTATGGTGACAGGCAATGACGTAGAATTGACAGAAGATCGCAAGGGACTTCGGCTCACGTGCGAGATAATGTTATCTAACATCAACCGCAGTGAGACGCATACGATCGGTCTATAGGCTATATTGCGGCTTGCCTCGCCCATCGGGACATATTGACGTGGCTTGCCTGAGCTAATATTCTGGCTTCGGACTTCCCCGGTAGAATGGGGCTATCGCGCAGTGTCGAGCATCCTCGGCTTGCCCGGGAGATTAGCGTTGGACTCAAGTAGATACTAGTTCGCCATCTCTAGAGCGTCAGACTGGAAGCAATCATATAGCGCACGGCGTGGATAGTTGGGGTAGACGCCGGCTTTCGGAGTCATGGATGATGGAGCCGACCTTTGGTTATGTCAGTGAGGGAGTGTACCATCATCACCGTGCTCAATATAACTGCCTAGCTGCATCCCGTGCAAAATCTGCTTGTTACTGGGTTGAACAGCCAAAGGAACTGTATGCAACTGGTACCATCATTATTTAGGCACAGTGCCTACATTGTCCTCTATGCAAGAGGACGATGGAAGCGACCCGCAGGTAGAGTGCAGCTTTACCAACGCTAGCATATAGACCTTAAGGCACACGCACTTGTGGAAATGCAATAATCGGCGTCTGGAGGCCAACCCGCGCCTACTCGCTTGATTTCTGATAGTTGCAGAGGAGGCACCGAACCAAGTGTCCAGTGAGGCATGTCGAGCAAACGCTAAAAGCTCACTGCTTATGTACACCAATGACCACCACACATGGCGGTCAAAGTATCAAGTCTAGGCCTGGGTCCGTATCAATATGATAGTACAGAGACCCATTTCCGATGGATAATATGATATCATTGTTCGAGGAGGTAGCCGTACCACCAGGGAGACCAACTGTCGTGATTGCGTTGAGACCAGACTGTGGCCGTGCAGCTCGAGAGTCTATGCGATGCTCGATAGGACCGTTGCTTTGCCCGACAAATACAGCAATCAGCTTGCCATAAACACGATCCCAGGCAACCATGTGTCCAGTTTCTTCCCAGGGATGGGCGTGATTCGGGTCCGAGTCAGGGATGCATTTGGGTCTCCTCACCAAAGGGCCGAGCTGCATCGCATGTACAGAGCGCTCACTAGTGAGAGGGGTTCCATTGTTGTCGTAGCTCACTCGAATTAAACCTAATGTTGAAGGTGTCCAAGGTGGAGTAATATCTTCCGTGGCCGATGAAACGGCGCCCGTAAACTGAACCGGAGAATGCCGAGGAAACCAAGCATATTCGAAATTCGAGGCTCCAGTCGATGGAATCGAAACATATATCACATCTCCTTCATGCTCATCAAGTAGTTCCGCAATTTTACCAAGATCTGCCGCCGACCTTGAGCATCCCAGCGCTTTCATCTCTGAGAAAAAGCGTACAGTGGTCTCATAACCTGTGCTGTCACCGTCTAAAGTAAGGAGTGGCTGCTCCGAAGCAACCAAGAGGGGGTCAGAGGCACTTGTATGATATGGTCCATCAGGCTCCCAGCGAAGTCCTAATCTGTTCTCGATGTCCACAAGTTGAACTTCAAGAAGCTTGAGGTATTGCCTTCGTCCTGCAAGCTGCGGCAGTAGGGCACTAACGGCTTCAGAGGCAAGGAGAGCAGTTAGACCGTTGAATCTCGAGATCCCAGGCAAAGTACCATTGGAGCGTTCTGATACTTCTGTCAGGTACTGTAAGGCTCTCGGTACTTCACCGATATCGACCAGAGCCACCACGCAAGAATATGCAGACTCAAACAGTTCAGATGAGGAGCCAGAAGATAGCTTCTGTAGCGTCCGGGACCATACTTCGGTTAGAAGCTTCTCGCTCCGCAGCCTAGCCAGCAAAGAGAGATATTGTCCATTGGATGCTGTCGGATTATCGGGACTATCCCAGCACAGTAAATTGTGTAGGCTTCTTTGACTGCACTGATCTTTTCCATTGATCATTTCGAGTATGATGTGTGTCTTATCTGCCTTTCCCCGGAACTTCATGGAGTGGAGGGCATCGAGAAGTGCATCTACCAGAGATGTGCTGGCTTGAAAACCCAAGGGCGACGAGCTAACGGAAACATACCCTTCCATAAACCTTTCAAGGGCCGGTACAGACAATGTGAGAGCAGCATAGTACATGCCTAGGAAGTATATATCCCCGGAGCGCGGTAACCTCAGCTTCTCTAATCTTGTAATGATGGCATTGAGCGCTGAGAGAATCTCCCCGTATGAGTTACGCCGTCGGCAACGTTTCAGCGCCTGCGCTAGAAGGGTACAGGATCGCGCCTGCAACAACAAGCTGCCCTCTTCCTCATTCACGTTCCTTTCGATAAACACCTGCAGGTGACGAAGATTCCTTACATTATGTGTCATGGCCATGAACGACACGAAATCATCGGGGCTTTCCGTCTGCCGCTGAGAAGAACCCCAGAATGGAGGAGGTAACGATTTTAGTGGCCAGTCTCCAAGAAAGATTTCCGACAGATGTTGGTCGAGTTCTGGATTGGAGACATCGTTTTGAGAAGGTTTTGTCGTACCCGTGAGGGCGAATCTAAGTAGCTGGGACGGGGTGGGCTGGGTATATGAAGCTCTCCAGTTGTTTACCGAAAAAGCGCGGCACTGCGATGGTGAGACACCAGATGGCATGCGCGTCAGCTGCCGCGCTACAGCCCCAATGCGTGAGTACAGTGACATAGATGCCAACTCCCTGAAGGCATTGGATAGAAGCAATGTGAAGCGAGGGAGCAGGCCTTCAATCGGCGTGCAAGCGATAATCCGGGGAGGGGGTGGAGACAACAGCGGATAACACCAGCGCAATCCACCAGGGGAAAGGCGGTCAGCGGGGCGGTGGACCACGGCAACCAGCGACTCGAAACTGAGACTCACTTGGCGTGGTTCCCGTTCAACTCGATCACCGAAGCTTTCGAATTGACCATCCCTATTTGCCTTTCGAATAGCGCCTCGTGGGCTTTACTTGTGACACATACGTGCAATATGCCTGCCGAGCAGTCTACATCCAGCCCTTCCGACGCCAAGGAGAACCCCAAGCAGTCCGCAGAGATCGAACAACTCGATGGTGATAGCAAGGAATCCGGATCGCCTTTAAAAGAGGCTGAAGGGGAATCGGCCGCAAACGCTGGCGCGAAAGAAGAGTCCTCGGACAAGAACGAGGATGATGCCGCTTCGAAAGCCCGCCAACGGCAAGAAAGATTCAAGGCCCTTAAGGCTCGCGCAGTAAGTACTTCGTGCCCAGTGGTCATTTTCGACTAGGCTTGCGCTGACATCAAATCAGAAAACCGCCACCGAGCGCAATTTGAAAGAAACCGCTGCCGAGACACAGCGTCTCGCAACAGATCCGTCGCTCCTTTCATCGCTGTCCCGTAAACATGCTTTCGCATCGCACAACCTTCTCAAGGCAGACACGGAAGCCGCTGGCGAGGACTTTGAACGTAAGCGTGCTTGGGACTGGACCATCGATGAGTCGGAGAAGTGGGACAAGCGAATGGAAAAGAAGCAGCGCCATCGCGACAATGTTGCATTCCAGGACTACACCCAGGACGCCCGGAAAGTCTACAAGAGGCAGCTGCGAGAAGTGCAGCCCGACCTCGAAAGCTACGAGAGGGAGAAAATGGCAGCGATCGAAAAAGCTGCTGCGAATGGCGACCTCGAGATCGTTGAGACCAATGACGGTGAAATGATTGCTGTGGACAAGAACGGTTCCTTCTATTCTACAGCTGACAGTGTTGGGTTTACGGAAAACAAGCCTGATCGTGCCGCAGTTGACAAGCTAGTGGATAACCTTAGGAAGGCCGAGGAGGTCCGGCTTAAGAAGCGGAGGGATCGCCGCGGTGACGATGACGGCGACGTCACCTACATCAACGAGAAGAACAAGCAGTTCAACCAGAAGCTGGCGCGCTTCTATAACAAGGTATGTTTCATGTTTATCCGGTCTCTGAGCATCGAACTGACGGCCTTTCAGTATACTACAGAAATTCGTGACAGTTTCGAGCGCGGTACGATGATATGATTTACCTCAAATGGTCCGAATCAACAAGATGATTTCACACGCACGGTCGCAAGGGTTCTACATAGCAGTGGCTTGGTTATTACGATCGTCGAGTCCCACTTCTCTGCACATTGCAACACCATTTCAGGCAGCATACAAATGGCAACGAATCTCTTGCAAGACTGCTACGCCGCTAGACAAGGCAGGCATTCGATCTAGCACATGATATGCAACTTTGCCAGTGACGTCATTCGACCGAGTTTACAAGTTGCTTATCGGCCTACCAGACTCTGGGCTCTTGGGGCACAAATTAGGGGTGTTTTGTTACAGCCTCGTTATGATACATGATATAATGTACAGCTTCCAGAAACCGCTATCCGGGGTAATTCGCCAAGCCAGCGACAAAGGCACTTCGCTGCCTCGGATATAAAAGTGAGACCAGGCAAGACTGCCCCTGTCGCAAATTCTGGCTTAGCCTCGCATGTCTTCCTTGCTCTGGTTAATGCAAGTAAGAACCATCTTGCCTTGCCTTGGTTGAAGTTTTCCCCAAGGCGCCAGCTACCAGTTCAAGCTGCTAGCCATTCAGACAATTCCACGTGCTTTTCAATTTCTTGTCCAATCGCTTCTCTAGCATCACTCAGAGCATGCTCTTTCTCCACGCCTTCGTAGCCAAAGCTTCTATTTTCTCAACTCCGAGGGCTCCACGGACAGATTCATCGTCCAGGGCCTCCACCACAGCCTCACCCACATCACCCACCTGGAAAGGTTTCGTCACCATGGACCCAAGAAAGTCCAGCTTATTGCCCAGAAGCGCATTGACCTGAGACCCAACGAAGCCACCCAGGGCAATGGGGAGCGTGAACTTCCTGCTCTCATCGTACATAAACGGGGCCCGAACAAAGACATTCCTCAGCTCCGGCAACTTCGCCGCAATAATCGACTCCGCCTCTCGCTTCGTTGTAATATATCGACTCGGAAGAACCGGCGCGCCCGACGCCGCAGAAATGTAGAGAAAAGTCGGGACATGTTCGTTCAGGGTCTCTTGCGCCAACGCAATCGCTATACCAAACACACATTAGCACATTTCAACCCCCCGTCGCGCCCATATACAAACCAGAATCCCGATTCATAAGCTCATATGTAAACTGCCCATTCCGCTCCTTCACCTCCAGCAGCTCCCCCTCTCGTCTTTGCAACGGATCCTGACTCCCCGGCCTCGACGCACTAAACGCCTTCTGCAAGCCACTAAGAATCGGTTCTCGACCTTGCACCACCCCCTTGTAATCTGCCTCGAGGAGGATTCCCATGCTGTGAACGACAGCTGTCGCGCCGTTCAGAAACGGCTTGTAGGTTTCGGGTTTCAGGATATCGGCTTTGGCCCATTCGACGGAGCTGGCCCAACTAGGGCGACTGGGGGAGCTGGTGACGGTTTCCCAGCGCGGTTCGCCGGAGCGGCTGCAACGTTTGTAAGGATATCATGGGTCGTGGATGGATGTGGGGTAGGTGGATGTCGTACCTTAGTGATGTAACGGACCATCCTCGAGCGACGGCGGACTTGCAAATTCTTGATCCTGTAGAGAAAAGCGCAAGCAGTTAGTACCGAGTCTACTTCTCCATGCGACACTAAATACTAGTACTTACCCAAGAAACCGTTTCCGCCGGCAACGACTACCCTCTTTGCTGCCATTGTCGGGTAAATTCAATTGATACCAAGTGAAGAGGTAATAAGGAGTGAATCTGAAGGCATGAGCTAACAAAGCATTTTCATAACAAGGAATCCGGAGCTCGATTCGATCCCGGAGAAAGCGCCGCCGCAGCTCAGCTTCCGCCGGATTCCTTATCGTATCACCCGCGACCGTCACGTGCCGGAGCAGAGATTCCGCGGCGCTTTCGCGACAGAGACATTGAAACCGACATTATTCCTACATCTATCTCCCTGTTCATTTGCTCGTCATTGTCCCGATACCCCTCATCCTTTTCAGTTTGGTTATATCTCCGGTATCGCAGCATGCCCTCAGCTACAGGAACCAAGCGCATTAGAGTGAGTCTCATCCCCTCCTTCACTTCCTGTCTACAATACCATCATGCATGCCCTCCCAAGCAGTCAACTCACATCAACTCAACATCTAGGGCGTCTCAGTCTTCCGCCCCTTCGGTACGCCATCACCACCAACACCATTTCCCCACCCCAGGCATCCCACCTAACAACCACAGTCTTCGGCAGCGAAGCCCAACCCTTCGACCCAGCCAAAAAGCCCCCCCACGTACCCGCCGACCACACACACCAATGGCGCGTCTTCGTGAAAGGCGTCAACGACGAAGACATTTCCTACTGGCTGAAGAAAGTCCAATTCAAGCTCCACGAGACCTACGCCCAGAACGTCCGCACGATCGAACAACCACCCTTCGAAGTCACCGAGACCGGATGGGGTGAATTCGAGATCCAGATCAAGCTGTACTTTGTGCCGGAGTCGACGGAGAAACCGCAGACGCTGTGGCATAGTTTGAAGCTCCATCCGTATGGGCCGGACGCGGAAGCGAAGAAGGAGAGGAGGGAGTTGGTGGTTAGTCAGAATTATGAGGAGGTGGTGTTTAATGAGCCCGTGGAGCAGTTTTATGAGCTGTTGACGGGGGGTGGGGCGGGGGGTGCTGGGGGGTCAGGAGGACAGAAGGGGAAGGGGGGCAAGAATACGAAGCAGGCGCAGTTGCAGAGGGGGGTTAGGACGGCCGAGATTCCGTTTAATGAGACGCCGGAGAACCCGTATAGTAAGGCGGCGGAGGGTAGTGAGATGGATCGGTTGGGGGAGGCGAATAAGACAGTGGAGGGGATGATTAAGTTGGAGAGGGAACGGTTGATTGAGCGGGAGAAGAAGTTGGCGGAGTTGCGCGCGAGTGAGGGTATTCCGGCCTCTACGAAGAAGCGGTAATGGTGTGTGAGGGGTGGATTGGGTTAATATTTTGAGAGCCATGGGCTTGATACGCTTCGGTTGACGACTGGTCTATATCTTTTCTCATGGAGGGATGCGTTCATGCTGCTTGCATCGTGACGGAAAGAAGCCAGGGCTGTTCCTCGAAGTGCTCCCTTGAGAGGGTGGGACAAGGCTTATCAGTGGCCTTTGGGAATCGTGAGGGCTCAAGGCCCGGAAATACTGGGCCCTCTCTGCAGCGATACTTGCCGGTCTTGCGAGCATATCGATATGCATTCTAGGAAGCCTACAGTGGCATATCCAGGTGGCTACTGCCATGATAAAGGTGGCATACATAGCCAGCGCTATAAGTAGCTAGCAAATAACACAAAACTTTCATGTTTCCTGATCCCCAGCGCTGTATGTGGTATCGGCATCCGCATATCTGGGCTTTACCCCCATGCCTTCAAGCTTACCACGACACTTCCCTACTTTATGAGCGACGATTACCATGTTAAATCACTAGGTTATCCTAGCTGACTCATGCAATGGTAGTCCGAATGCTCTGCCCTCATTGATCTTCATCGGTCCAAGATTGCTTCGTTGGTTCCTGTAGATTCTGCGACTTCGGTGACCTTGCGTGGAAGTGTGGCTTGATGGATCATAATGTCAAATGCATCGTCCTGTCCACTAATGTGCATCATCATCTGTTTTGCGAGCCGGCGAAGAGCGACACGGCACACACAGCGGCGTCGAGGCTTTTAGCAGAGTTTCCGGTTTCCGGGCAGCGCATGGTCTGGCTTCGATGAATTTTGGCCGGCTCAGAACAGGGTGAGGATACACATCGCTCTTGATAATGTGGTTGATGTTGACAAAAGTTCTGGACAAATACAGTCTTTCATATATAAGCCACAATGATGACTGGTCTGGTCTCAGACTGTCGATGCTATAGCGCAACGGAGCGATGAGGCGAAAATATCTGGATATGCCTTTGCCAACAGCACTCGGGATGGGCATTGTGCAGAGATCCTGCGAAACTTGGTGCCCGACTTGAAGGCGGGAGCAAAGGTTATCCTTCGAGAACATCCCTTGCCCGAACCAGGTACAATGACACTGCTTCAGGATTTGCAGATGCGGCAAGCTCACTTCAACAAAGCCATCAGTCTTTGAAACATGGTATAATTACTGACGAAGTTTGCTTCTCGCTCCGTGGATGCCACCATGCTATCTCAATTCTCGGGCGCGCGAAGTGGAGGACTGGAAGAGCCTGTTTTGGGTTGCAGTTTCTAGATTCGTGGGGTCACCGCGAACAGTGTTGAAGGAACTTGTTCCAATGTTTTGGTGATTGTCGAATGGTCACCCTGATAACATAGTCCACAATAACATAGCCAGTTATTGGCAGCAAGATCCCATATAGTTCAGAGTAAGACACCCAGTTACCCGTATGCCAGAGTGTAAAGTCACATATATGACCACTATTCGACGGCGACGGTGATAAGATCACGTGAAGTCAAGTTCGGGCATCGTACCCAAAAGCAGTGGCTCACTACATGTTGGGTCGATGTAGGCTGATAGCAGCCCAGGTGAGAATAGCCCTTGTACATCCGCCTCTGTACACCTGGCTATGCCATGGCTGCTGGCAATCGAGAGCCACGCATTGTTCTCGGCGGACGAAGGATTGCTGGGAACCTCATTTCTCGATGCTGGAGGCACAGCACTACTAGTCTGCGGATATCGAGATTCAATCCAAGACGTGAATGTCTCTGCTGCCACGCATCTGAGATAGTGATGGGCTCGGTTTGCGATGGGCCACTTCTGCTTCAGTGTCTTAAGGCACCCAAGAACAAGGATAATGCGGTTGCAGTGGTGGTCGGAACACTCCGATGAGTGAATTCGACTTGTGGCAAGCTGCACCATCCCACAGAGTACTAGACTGAACACAACGAATGGACTATATCTTTGGACACTAGGACGGACGGAGAGAAGGTTGGATAGTTGCTTGGATGCTTCAGTGGCCTTGATGTCATGAACATGTCGGGTGAAGGATGGGGAAAGTCGAGACGGAATCACTGGGCAAATCGGGAACCCTGTATCTGGACAGACAGGTCGAAGGCTGCTCCTCGGGAGATGTAAAAGCATCGCAGCATAGTAGATTGTAGTGTGTGCCTGAAATAGTATTTCATCCACACTGCCATACGTATCCACGATGTCAACTTTGTTCGGCGGAAGATGGTTTGTCCAGCTGACAAGCGCATTTTCCACGGCTTGCAGATGATCCTTATGCGTCTCAGGCAAGCTGTTCAGTACTAGAACCCGTGCCAGGATGCACACTGCCTCGATACGGTAGCTGAAAGACGAATATCGGGATTGGTATGCTTCCCCGTCATCGTCGGCAAATATGCGCTTATTGAATCCAGCAAGTGTTGGAGGTGAGGGTATATTAGTGTGGTTGGCATATACCGACTCCTCACAAGGCAAGGCCACGTCATAAGGAACACCGCTGCATCGCAAGATAACCCTCTTCTGTAAAGCGGCCATGTAGACATCCACGGTGAAGAGCTCCCACCAAGTACGCCGCAGACTCTCAGCTTCCACGGCTTGCCCATTGGAAGATGTGGTCGTGAAGTCCTGTCGGTACATTCCAAGCTCCAACGCGATGTCGACAGCCTGGGAGAAGGAGGTGTGGGCTTGTGAGCACTCACCACGGGCGCACGAGATTATCGAGAACAGTAAAAGAGCTTGAACCTTGCACGGCGTCCTCTCACTACTGGCATTCAACTGCACGGTAGCCATATCAGGTAGGGAACCATTGGATAGCTGCAGGAAATGACTGCCTATGAACAAGACCACTTCATGTAGATATGCTGGGTACTTGCGCTCTTCGTACAAAGCAGCCGGAACCAGGATGGGATGCGCCGAGTGGAAATTGTCATAGTACAAGCGTACCAGCCGGGCATCTGAGTCCGAAGACTCCTGGCTATCCTCAGCCGGGACAATACCCTGGGCCTGTTGTCCAGAAACAATCGAAGCCGCATCAGGCCCGTTCAGGTTAGTAGTGCGGGGGGACAGAATCAGGTCTGCGGAAGATGGTCCCGAAGCCACCGACTGTTGAAGGTGACGAGGATAGTCGGCAGATGCAGCATGTTGGTGTCGAAGGGCTTCTCGGGTTTTCCGCCGCCCTCCCCGACGAGACGGGAGGTAATTGCAATCCAGGCGATTTTGTAGACAGCGAGAGCAGGAGGGTGTTTTCGCATCGCATTTGAGATGTTGTTTCCGACACTCCGTACAGGCGAGCGGTGATGGTCTAGCCATGTTCATTATTTCCTGCTTCGTTGAAAATTCTCATTCATCTTGATCTCATTTTGAGAGACGAGAAAAGGTCAGCTTGTCTAGAAGCCGAGTATTGTTTCGGGGACGATCCTGGACGGCGATTCTCCGCAGGTCGTGCAGCTCATAAAATCTGGTGACTAAGCACTATACATACACAACCGACATCCGCGCTGTTTATCATCATTACCTTGGGATCCTGTGCTCATCATCTCTATCGTTTTCTGTTTCTCTTGTAGGTGAGTCCGCTGAGCACTGACCTGACCAGCCTCTCCCTTGAATTTCTGCTCATAACCTCTGTCATAAGCCTAGGAGAACAAGTGACAGATAAAGCAAACAAAGAAGCTATGGGATTTCAATTATGGCATTAAAGGACTCAGAAGATCAATTGCAAAGACTCCAAGGTCCCAGTCTAGTTTACAAACAGGTATCAACGCCGGTCATTATTCATTATCAGTGGCCTGCACTGTTCGGTCCTTGTCCAAATACCTCCTACGACGCCTGATAAACATGGCTGCTGCGTCCAGTTTGCCGATCATAGATATTGTACCCAAAGTCAGCTGCATTAGGCGGGGTGTACACTGCAATTTATCAGCCAAATGATTTCCTTTACAGACTTCACGCCAACTCACAGTGTAACGAGACTGCAACCTGATCCTTCTGCGGGTTCATGACCCGATGCAACCCAATCTGGTCGCAGATATAGGCTACTTCGTCGGTCTTGTACGTGGTCTCTTGCTTCACCGTCAAAGGCGCATCATGGCCCCGTGCAGGATCTGGGGTCTCGTATATGATTTCATTCAGCTCGCCTCCGAGGATTTTCATGACACAGTGCGCGTCTGCGTGATCGTGGATCGGCGAGCCCTTCTGCGGATTCCAAACCAAAACCAACTGTGGACATTGTTAGTCACCATGTACAGCTCCGGGTCTAGGTGACAACTAACCAGATTGGCACGTCCGTTAATATCCTCCACCAGATTCCGAGTGTAGTTCTTGCTGACGTCGTTGCGCGTGAATCGTGCCCAATCGGCCGGGTTGGAGGCGTACTTGGACATGAAGGACATTAGGACGGCATGGTCAACGTGTTCTTCGTCGATGCCCCGAGAGCTGCCCAGATAGCCTCTGAGGTCCTGGACAAGCTGTTCAAATGTGTACGTCTCATTATCGCCTAATAATGAAACGTGGTCCTTGCTGAGATTGGATGTGTAGCCGGCAGCAGTACCAGGGAACGACGCAAGCATTGTGGAAGACATGTTTTTCAAGACAGATGGATTAAGTGTCCAACTCGATATGCGATGAAAACTAACAAACCAAAAGGCGTGTAAGGTTCCTCCTTATAAGTTATCAAGCTTGGTAGCTTTGATAACTTATCCGGTACTTTATTTTCAGCTCTGTATGGAGAGAATGTCAATCGGCGACCGGGGAACTTCCATCGGCGATCCAAAATTAACCAATAGGAGGTCCACCATTTACCACCAACCAATGGAAACGCGTCCTCAACCACATAAACAGCTTCACCCCTTGACCTCCCAGACATGATCTACGCCATGTACGACTGCCATGTTCACTCTCCCGGCACCATGACGACGATTGGCAAGTTCTAGCCCGTTGGACCGCGCATGACATGACGTGGATGGACGTCTCCAATCTGCTATCGCATCGAATTAATATAACGTTTCAAAGGAATGCGGACATTCATATCAACAGATCAGAGAATGAGCATAACTCACTCCGAGTGTAGCCGATGTCTACCGGCCTAAAATATCAGGTGTCTGGCCAAAATCCAGATGAAAGTCCTGCCAGTCGTCCCAAATACTCCGAAGCATCCGTTCTTCCCGGGATTCAGAATGCAATGAACAGGGTTCCTTCAACCTCTTTGCTCTTGTTGCATATCCTCATCTTCCTTTGCACCCTCATTCACATGCCTATTCGTCCCTTCATGAGCACGATGCATGGCCTTCTGACTACATGTGGATGCATCCCCGGGGTACCGACGGATAATCATAATCTGTATAGTGCACAACCCAACATAGGGCGGGAAAGCCAACAACCTGTGCATGGGCTGATACAAAGACCGGCCCGAGGATATCCATGCGGGCAGTGCACTGCCCACATTGGGTGAGGATAGAGACTCCGTACCCATATCACATTGTTGCCTAGCATGTATCCACTGTGATCAGAGCGTAGTCCAGTACTCCGTATATGAAGGATGTATGCTGTGATGAGACCGATTTGAAGGTCTCGTCGTCATAGATTAACATGGTTCATTGCATTTTCTGTTTTAGCGAACGGGTAGTTGAATTTGCGTGTCAATGTGGCTTGGGTTTGGTCGATGTGGTAACCTGTTGTTGAGCACTCTGTCTGGATGTAGTGTGCTGCTGTGAGATAGCATCTCCGAACATGAAACTTTGGTATTTTGCCAAGTCGATGATTGCTTTTCAAAGATGGTATGGGGAAGGCTTCGTTTCCTTAATATCATGAATCAGTATCGTCAGATCTCGAGTAGCTTCTCTTTCCATCATTCTGATCCTTTAAAATATCCCAAGCAATTCTTACTCCTCTGGATATCCCCCATCTTTATACCAACCCCTCTTGAAAGCCTTCACTTCTCGGGCGAGAAATGGTGCTATACGCAGTCATCCTTACACCAATCCCCGATCCATACCCCGCAATACATAAGCATCCTCCTCCTCCACACCCCAAACACATCCATCCATCCATCTAGTCCATCCATCTAGTCCATCCATCTAATCCATCCATCTATCCACCACCAAGCAGCATAAACATAACAGCACACCCATCTACCACTTAAACCCCAACTCCAACATCCAAACCCTTGAACTCCTCCCTCCACCGCATAAATCCCACCCTTCTCCCTAACTGGCCAGAAATTGCGGTGAGCATCGCCATAATGGCGTTGATGGTGTGATAAGCCGATCGGCGAACCGATAAGTCCGTCCCCAACCCCAACACCAACTCCCAATCGCCGATTCCCTAACCCCTTGATTCTGAGACCTGGAATGTGAGAAATGATAGGTGATTCTGTTTTCATAAAAATAAATCTAGATTCACATGTACGGAGTACGTAGGTCGGGGATTTCGCACAGATTGGCGGTATGCGGGGTGAGTCTCAGCTCAGTGCCTAGTTGGATCTTGCTATGGTTCGTTCTCCCATAGATAGAAAGGGAGGCTTGTTCTATGGAATAAACAGGCTGGTCACAAGCTCCATGACCGCATACATGCCTGTGAGAGCTGGTACTAATAATTTCTGGTCAGATGTTTTGTTCATCTGACTGAATCTTCTTTTTGGGATTGGAGGTGTGTGCTGTGCTTGAACAAATTGCATTGATCCTTCTCTTCACATAGGGTTTGGGCAATCGCCGACTCGACTCGGTGATTGAGGATTGGGGATTGTATCAGGATGAGGGAATGGTAACTCTGTCACCCCTTAATTTCTGGTGGTAGCCAGTGAAGAGCAAGGCAGTCCAGCTTCTAAGTTTGGTTTTGGGGATACGAATTCCGTACACCCAATGCTTACTAGATACGTGACTTCTAGAGATCTCCGTGTTATCGGACTCCCATTACCGGATATATATTTAGTTCCAGTTGGGTTCAGGCACAGCCGCGGTGGATACTATCCAACGGTGCTGATGGAGGTTCAATGTTCTAGCGCTATTCTCGAAAAGACAGGGGGCCGTCGATGTCAAAAGGCACGGAGAGGAAAACTGCCCGGAATGGCTCCTTACTTGGCTGTGCCACTTCGGGTACCGGCGATCATGGTTGCTTGGGTAGAAAAGTGGACAGGAGGGTCACATGGTTGAAATTCTTGCACAGCTAGTCTAGCTGATTAACCAGGCGAATGATTCAGATATTCGTCTATCATGATGTAACGGGTGAGGAGTACGATCGGGATAGCTGGCGATAAGACTCCATTCCCATGGATCCAGGCGCATGTCAACCGGGCCCGGTATCCGTATCCGTCTCCGCTCCCGTCTCCACATCCCGTTCGCTATGCTTGGCCGGTGAACAGAAGATTAATCCTCCGGTTACAACGGATAGATTCAATTTTCTTCATAAGGGAGATGATATCATTTGATGATCGAAATCAGACTTCTATGTTCAATGATAATATGTACAACACGAGAAGATGCCTCCACCATAACCACGGATTAACATGCAATCGCTAAGCAGATGCGAGGCAACAAAAGACGAAAAGATCGCTGAAATGGTATCATGGCATCAAGTTGTATCAGTACTCTTAATCTACATATTGGGCGGCTGCCTTCGTAGTGTCTCTGGTCTGCTTGAGGAACGGTATCAAGTCGGTTCCGCCCGTTCCTCGGATTCCTCCGGAAATCGTTTCATGGGACTTGTCCATTAGAGTAGATGTTGTTGTCGCCAAATTTGTCTGCGAAGATGTCTGGTTCGGTGGCGGAGTCCTTGCAGCCATTATGATGTATCGGGTCACCATCCGGACATGCTTGTCTCGAAATCCCCCAAGGGCCATGGCCGCCATGTTATATGCGTCACGCAACGCAGATCCAGCTTTGCGGCTCATCGCATACGGACGAACATTGGAGACGCGGGCCATCATCTCCAGGAATCGTCGATGAGGACCTGGCATGTAGTTCCGCATATGCTGGAATCGGAGACAGTCAGTACCATTCAAGCTTGATCTGCACATATTCAGCTCCTTGCACTCACCTGAATATAACCGGACCTGACCTGGGTTTGCGACTTCCCGTTAGACTTCGTCTCCCCAGTGGCTGAATGCTCCACGCCAAGGAATATATCAAAGGCTTGAATCAAGGAGCTTTGTGCATTGCTACCACCACTGTATTGATGCCACTCGCCTTGACCATCCCCAAGGTCATAGAACACTCCGTTTGGCAATCCAGCTGACGCCATGTTCTTACTACCTGCTAGAAATGGGCGTAGCTGGTGATAGAAAACAGATGGGGCACATTTTTCATACATCCGCTCCAAGAGCTCTCCAAGTTCCCCAAGGCCAAAGCTGAGCTGCTCCAGGCGGGCAATAACACGTTGCTCATCGTCAATACTAGCGCCGTGAATACCATCTAGCATTAATTCGATGAGCTGCGCTCCCCTGGCCTCAATAGCGACAGAGAGCACGAAAAACCACTCTTCATCCTTGGTTCCAGTGAATGAAGTGACCACGGATAGGTTGTCTGGGCCCGTAATATCTGTATCCTCCGACGACACTGCAAAATTCCAAAGATTAAGGGCCGCATATGTGGCACACGGTGGCAGCTCCAAATGATTCGAGATCTCAACGAAGGGACGCGCTATACAAGGCGGTAACCTCTGAAGAGACTGTGTCAGCATGGCCAAGATCACAGAGAAGCGAGAACTTGAAGCGGAATACATAAGAGAAGAAAATGAGATATCGAAGGGGGCTCTTACCTCCTTTGGCTTTTCACCTCCCCATACATAGGCGTGTGTGAGATAAGCCAGCACAACGTAAGCTCTTCGCCACTCAAGTTCGTTCTGCAGATTCTCTGTAGAGAGTACAGGAAGATCATCCACGGCTTGTCTGATGGTGCCTGCCTGAATGCAAGCGGGCAGATCCTGGACGATATCCTCCCATGGCAAATAGTAAGGATCCTCCAACTTCCGCACAGGAAGCACCTCTGGAAGAAACCCGTTTTGGAGGGAGACGCCGTATTCGACAAGAGAGATTTCTGGAATGTCGAGCATGATCAGATATACACTTCAATCATGGAAAACCGCCACCCTAAGTGAAAGAAGCAAATTCAAGTGTTTATATCGTAAATCCAAGCTGGGACGGAAGAGAGCCGGATCCTGAGCGGATCGTGCCAGGACCACCTAAGAGGTAACAGAACTGGTCAGTTGATGTCCCAACGATAACCTCTCTTCTGAGCTCCAGTGTATTAGGCTGCCGAGAAGTTCACAATCATCCGGATCTATAGACGGATGTCTCGTTATCTCTCGGTCCATCGACACGGATGGCGAGGCGGAAGCGGAACGGTATCCGGTCCCGGTGGGAGGGACGGATGTGCTTGGTGTCACGCTCCAGTCCAGATATAAATGTGAAGTAGTGACGGTCAGGCTGGCATGAATGTTCTCCCAAAGTACTCTGTATTCAATCACCCCATCGATTTCACCGGCCGCTTTCATCATGTCGAAATCGAACAGCATCAACCTGGCATTCCCTGCTGAGGCAGCGACGAAGGAGTATGCCGCGTCTCTGGATGCTTCCGATACTCTTGCTGCGTTCCGGGACAAGTTCATCGTCCCATCGAAAGCAAACATTGCTTCAAAGAAACTTGCAAAGCCTGGTGTGTTCTAACCTAGTGGCCTTTCTATCCCATCATTGACGTGTAGCAGGTCTTTCATCTGAACCATGCATCTACTTCTGTGGAAATTCACTGGGCATCCAGCCCAAGCCCACCGCAAGGTACCTGGAAGCACAACTGGACACTTGGTCATCAATCGGAGTGGGCGGCCACTTCACCGACCTTGAGGACTCGCCGCTAAAGCAGTGGCAGCTGCTTTCGGAGCAAGCAGCTGAATCAATGAGCAAAATTGTCGGAGCAAAGGCAGAAGAAGTCGCAGCCATGGGGACATTGACAACAAACCTCCACCTGCTTCTGGCTAGCTTCTATAAGCCGACAGAGACAAAGCACAAGATCCTGATGGACTGGAAAGCGTTTCCAAGTGATCACGTATGTTTGAAAGAAGCCCATCTGCTTATTTTACTGATAGGGCTGACGCTGGCATAGTATGCCATCGAGTCTCATATTGCTTGGCATGGCTTGGATCCAAATGAGTCCATGGTGCTCATTGGTCCTGACGAGGGCGAATATGAGATATCCACGCAGAAGATTTTCTCCTACATCGACAAGCATGCCGATGACGCCGCTCTGATCCTTCTTCCCGGTATTCAGTATTATACGGGCCAGCTTTTCGATATTCAGAGGATTACCAAATATGCGCACTCGCGTAACATAGTAGTCGGGTGGGATTTGGCCCATGCCTTTGCTAATGCTGAGCTGAAGTTGCATGATTGGAATGTTGATTTTGCAGCATGGTGCACGTATAAATATGGCAACGCTGGGCCGGGTGCAATGGGAGGTCTCTTTGTGCACGAAAAGCACGGCGAGGTCGACTACAGCGCGGGTGAAGATGCACCCAAGTTCCGGCACCGTTTGACCGGATGGTATGGTGGTGATAGATCGGTGAGATTCAAGATGGATAACAGTAAGTCAATTGATTCGAGAATATGTTTGGGACCAAGCGAGCTGATCTGGTGGACAACTAGAATTCAAACCAATTCCTGGGGCTGGGGGTTTCCAAATTTCGAACCCTTCGGCCATCGATCTTGCATGTCTTTGTGCCGCTCTCTCCGTCTTCGACGAAACATCAATGGAGGACCTTCGTAGGAAGTCGGTGTCGTTGACAGCATACCTTGAGTTTCTGTTGCTTAAAGATACCGAAGAGGAGTCCAGGCCATTCCGCATCATTACACCCGCTCACCCCGACGCTAGAGGCGCACAACTTAGTCTCCTACTCAAGCCTGGTCTGTTGCACAACGTCGCACATAGGTTGCAAGAAGCAGGAATTGTTTGCGACAAACGGGAGCCAGGTGTCGTGCGCGTGGCCCCGGTTCCTTTATATAACACCTTCAGTGAAGTATGGACATTTGTCAAGATCTTCAAGGATGCGCTAGCAGAGTGAATGGGCCTTTCGCTGCATCTTGAGATTAATCTCCTGGTCGGGTTTTGTTAGCGTTGTTTTGATGAGGATTTCTAGAGATAGATACCAACATTTCGGGATTTTATGCTAAGATTTCTCACATTGTACTGGATTAGTCATGACTCTTGCCAGGTGACTGGGTATTTGAATGAGACGTTGTTTCGTGAAAGACTTGATGATCAGGATGCAGAATCAAGGGCTTGGTGTATAACGCACTACGGTAGACCTGCTCATCAAAAATTCCCGAAGCCGTCCCTAGGATCACCGCTTCGCAGAAAGTCCTGGGCTTGAGAGAAGAAGTTCGCGGCGAGTATTGAGAATTCATCGTGTAAGGGCGAACCGACCCCCATAGGGTACTGTGCACCTGTAGCAAGGGGAGTCTGAATGTTAAACTGTGACGTTGGCGACTGTGGTGATATTTGTTGCGAGTGCAGACGAAAAGGTTCGGGTAAGGGAGACGTCTGCGACACTTCAGCACCAAGTGTAGGTGCCTCCGTATAAAGGGAATCCCCAAACATGCGACGGGCAGAATCTGCGTCACTGTTGGAGGAATACTCGAGGATCTCCCAAAAGCGTGAGAGATCTATGAGTAAGTACTTGTTCTGAGCACCGGATTCCAATTCATAGGATGCAGACACTGCGTCTTCCAGCCTCTGCAATCTGTCCGCCTATCTCCGTATTAGCAGGTTGAACCACGAACATAGACACTATCTTACCAAGCGTGCCATATGAGGCCACTTGTGCCCGAGAGTTTGCACAAACCCGACGCATTTGTAGAACCGATTGCGCTTTTCTTCGCGGATTGCACTGTTCTCCGTAAAGCTTAGTTGCAGTTCAATTGTCGCCACCACGGCGGCACTATAACCCATGAAAGGATCCGAGACAATGAAAGACCTCTCCTCGAAGTAGTCGATAAAATGGATTATCCAAGTCGTATGCGATGAAATCAAATCCGAGGTGTGCTGCAAGAATATCTCCGGGATCGTACTCCGAAAGTTTCTCAGGCTGAGGGAGAGCAGAAGCGGGTGATTGAGAAGACACAAAATCGTATGATACAGGAATTGGTTTAGTAACCATGGACCCCAGTAATCTCTCTTATCTTGAAGGTCGTCGAGTGTCCTTTCACTTAAGTTAGCTGGCTTAAATCTGTGACTGTATGGCATCTGCGTTTCGCGTTCCATCAGAGCAGTCAGTATCTTGGAGTATTCTGATTGCGAAGACCACGGGGGCACATTGCTCGGCTTCCCGTGGCGTCTGACGTATCGCGCAGCCTTTGCAAAAATCTCGCTGAGCATGATCACGTAGGCTAGTATACCCTGATCCTGCATGCCTGATGACCGGGATACATTCGTCCCATCGCTTAGTGAGTTTGTCGGCGGCGGCCGGCTGGGGCTCTCTGGAAAGGGGGGAAAGCAGCCGTCGGCGAAATCCAGATTATCGAAATCAACCCCGTGGAGACGCTTCAGAAGACATATACTCCAGAAACAGCGCCGGCGTTCTTCTCGTGCAGTTGGGGATTGCACCAGGTGAGACTCTGAACCAAGGTTGGCACATTGTGCTAAATTCATCGCTAAAGTGCAATGAATGCTTGACCGATGTGCATTTCCATCTAAACAGATATCGAATTAGCATACTGTCAGCACAGCTCACAGAACCGGGTGTATTACTGGCAAAGTCAACCAAACTTAGAAGGCATAAGCTTTGCAGAGTTGAGAGCTCTATAGGTCCTTCTGAGACTCTCTTCATAACCAAGCCTCTGGCTACCTCAGTATAGCCGTTGATAAGCGATGTAAGGTCGTTGGGATTCGAGCTATCATGTTCGGAGAACCGGATACTCAACGCCAACATGGCATATATAACCTCTGGGTCACGTACTTTCAGGCTGCTGAGGAAGCTGTCCTTATGAAAGAGTGGAAGGGGTTGGGAGTGACAGTATATCAGGTACAGCTCCGCCATCGACAGCACCTTCTCCCATGTAGGGAAAGGCGTGGTTGGATTTAGCATCGACAAGGCCGTGACATTATTCAATGAAGTCGTAGAAGTAGCAACTGCCCGTTGCTCTTGTCTAGGATTATTCTGCCTAGTATAAAGTTGTTAGATGCTGGAAATTTTGACGCAGAAGTGGTGGAGTACCCCAAGGCGTCGAGAACTTCTCCCATTCTAGCTTCCAAATTCCCGAGTCTTTCCTCCTGTAGCAAGTTAGCAGTTCTCAATATGATCACGTAGACCTTTTCTTACCAATACCTGAGAGATTCTTTCTGAGCTGGAAGGGGCGGGAGTCGGTTCCCCTGAAACGGCAAGACCAGCTGTCAATGATCTCCTGTGCTCTGCAGCATACGCGCATCTTTGGTTTAAGCGGGAGCATAGGGAGCAGACTGGCTGTTCCCCAGGACATTTTGCCTTCTTGCGCCTGTAATGAGTTTGTGAGTACTGCGTCATATAGCACAAGCTCGGACAGATGTTCCGTCTGACCTGCATGGTTCACAAGCTTGCCGCACTCGCTTAGCCGGCCGCTCAGCAGATGTGGACTCCATGTCACACAATAATCGTGTAGTTTATGTGCTGTTATATGTAGGCTGCGAGGTACTATAACTTCCACATCAGTCATAGCAATGACCCTGTACTGACATGCGCTTGGCTTGGATATGCGCTCCGAAGAAGCGCATTATCCCATTATAAAGCCAGACTATGATTAGTGGGTGACAAACTCACCATATAGCATTATTGAACTCGGTAAGAATAGATACACTTTGGAATATCAATACATTATAAACTGGGATATATCTTGTTCGAACATTATTGGAGCCTCGGAGTTCGACTATCAGGCCAATGTCAAATGGCCTCTCACGGGTGATAACTATTTATTCGCGTGTCGGGGTGAGCCGGCATGCATAGATGACTAATTTATGAATTTCACATTTCCGACACTTATTCGAACGCATCTAACGTAAAGTGACGATAGCTACTACTCGTAGGTCTAACTACTTTACAAAAGGATAGCTACGGCCAATGCTGCATTGTCTGGGTAGTCGGTACATGCATCCAGTGAGTTACCATTTCGATTTTTTCCGGAGCAAGTATTCCCCGGCTTAACCGGGTTCAGCCGGCGTCTTGATCATGCCATCATCAAGATGCCATGGGCGTTCCTTGAGTCTGACATGCATATTGTTACTCATGACATAAACATCTCCTAGATTGGGCCATGAGGTACATTCAACATTGTAAGGTTGTGACCTCCTTATCCGGACTTATGCCTACTCCTTTGGGTATCATCCAGGCCATCATACCATATCGCGATTGGTATCCTGGAACGAAGAGTGCTGAAACGAGGTTCCATATACGGCCGATCATATAGAGGAAAGAGATAACGCTTTGACGCCTTAGGTTATGTTATATACAACGTCGGTAATCTTCCTCTCTAGCCGCCCATCATGGAAATAGAGATACACCGCCAATTGAAGCCAACAAGCTGCGACGAGAAGGTGTCTAATTGGCGAAGAGTTTACTCCTTGCCGAACCAGGTCTTGTGGCCCTATATGAGCATTAGTATCTAGACGATCTGACAATCCACGAGTGCCCCCTAGCGGTGGCAGTTGGAGAAGAGCACTTACGAAGACCATACGGCCCATGGCGTAGGTGGTAGCTAAGAAAGAGATACGTCAGTCATGGTGCATCGTAAATAATAGCCTCGGATTCCTTACCGATGCCCATGCCGTAAACGGAGATCAGGTAGGGCCACATGACGTAGCCACTGCGCTCAGTCTGTAGAGATCCCAGTTGTTAGGTTCCCCCATTGCTCT
This sequence comes from Aspergillus ibericus CBS 121593, assembly GCF_003184845.1. Lineage (NCBI taxonomy): Eukaryota > Fungi > Ascomycota > Eurotiomycetes > Eurotiales > Aspergillaceae > Aspergillus > Aspergillus ibericus. The sequence goes on along the minus strand of NW_020292105.1, from coordinate 378,896 downwards.
TCAAGCCGAGGGCTATATTCGTAGATCGACATACCTTCCACCACTGGCGCTTGCCGTCGTGCTGCTGGAAAAGACGCTGGTAGTAGGGGACACGGTTCTCACGGAACACGAACCTGCGAGACGACAAGAATCCGGTTAGCGAGTCCAATTACATGAAAGGCATCGAGTTCGCGTTCCAATTGCAAAAAAGTCCGCTCAATTGAGCAGCAAACAGTGCTGGCCAGCCAGCCGTCATCCGGCAGCGCTCAAGGCGCCATGCGTGAAAACAGGTAGCATATGAGATAATCGACATACCCAGCCATACGAGGAGCGGTGCGGAACATTTTGGCGGTGCGCAAAAGCGACTAGGGAGGTTATCGAGGGAGTAGGAGGGACAATGACAGATGAGAGGCTAGCAGCAGCAATGATCAGTCGATGTCGTGAAGTGTGGACCCGAACGGTCCTTGAAAGTCACGTGCCTACCCTCCCACTTCCGCCTTTAGGAATTGAGACTTAGTAATACACACGTGATTCTGTAAGCTCTTAACCGTAGCGGGCATAGTGCACTTCAGTGGAAGTCCGGCGTTCCCAGAAAAGTAGTCCGCGGTAACAAAAGGTGTGCAGAGCAGAAGAAGGCCGCCATTTGCCCCTGTTCACATGTGCAACCAACATCTCCTTATAGAGCGCGATTGACGAGGATGGTCAGATCTACTACCGCCTTCCTTTCACCCTCCTTCCCTCAAACCTCATGCGCCCGGCTCTTCTTCGACTACTGAAGAGGCCGTCAGCTCTCTCGGTTCTCGACTCCCTAATATCGATTCCCACTGGAGTTGAGCAATTGGACGTTGGAAACAAATTTAAATGCCTTCGCTGCTTGTCAAAGGCTTCCAAGCAGGCAAAAAGCGTGCCTGTTGCAGAATTGCAGCACACGCCTGCCAACGAATCCTCTTTCGCATCGACGAAGCGAACGTTCAGCTTCCGGATCTACGAGATCCATTCGCCACACAAGCAGGCGGCAGCTGAAGGTGGAGGATCTGTTCACCCATATGGAGGTGAAGAAACTGCCCTTGATTCGCGATGTTTGGGCCTCCAGCCCGAGAGATTGGATTACGAGTCGGACATTGGGCATACAGATGACATCGGATCCCGGTTGGTAGACGACCCGGTGCATCGGAACAACTTCGCGCTCTGGGAAGAGCTACTACGTTACCGGCAACGTCATTATGGGGATAAAGGCACGCTGGATATCTGGGAGGGCTTGACGGCCCGAGTTGATGGAGTACAACTCCCCGTGCATGGAGAAGTGGCAGATTTCTTCTGGCAAAGCTTTGTGGACGCTGGTCTAAGGCGTGATGTCATATTGAATGAAGTCGCTGATTATGCGCTGGCGCTTTGGGACACAACAGGGAAACGCTGGGATAAGTTATATGAGAGTGTCATTGGTGGTTTAATTGACCGGGGCATGGCACAGCAGGCTGTTGAATGGCACAAAAAGCTCCAGCATCCGCATTTGACGCGCCCCAATGACATTCTACAAGTCTTTCGACCAAACCTCACCATTCAACCGCAAAGCAGAGTCGCTAGTCTGATGAAATCTGGACGTCGGGCTACGTCACCGAGCTTATGGGCATTCCGGAGCATCTGTCGCATGACTCGGGGCCATCAGATCTATGTTCCCATTATGTCTACGCTATTACGCAGTGGTCATTTCGATGATATGCTTTCAATGCATAGGTTCCTTACGCAACGGAATGACCATCCGCACTCATTCGACGACTTTGGGCCATTACTAGAGAGCACGAAGGAATGCGGACCATGGGAGATCTACCAGGAGCTGCATAGCTACGCTAGCCAGAGATTCCCTGACAAACCACATGAACCCGAGAAAATCCATTCCCATGCCCAGACAGAAACTTCAGAAGAAGCGTCTCATGATGAGAGGCCCATCAAGGATGGATTTGGCGCACGAATTTTTGCCACAGAGGCTCTTAATTTCGAGACAATACTTTCTGGCCTAACGATGTTCAACGTGCCGGCTCTTGGACCACAATCCCTACGGGAAATGGCACTTCGAACCCATGGGAGTCAAGATTTGCTGGACAAGCTCCGGAAGCTGGACCGAGCAGGCATCTCCCTAGGAAACTCTGTTTTTACGCGTCTGCTTCGCAAGCTCGCCTCAGAGAACCGGGACATACTTTTGTCCGATCTAATTCGCACTGACCAGCATCCTGATGTGCTTGAGGATACACGTATACAGGAAAACCTACTTGCAGCTCACTACATGAGCCAGGACTGGCGTGCCTATAATATGACCTTGGCGATCTTAAATGAAATAGCCGAAGAAGGCCCAGACATGTCCAACATCCATTTCAGGAAACATATTGAGGTTGGCGAGTGGGCATTGGCTTCCAAACTGGTTGATGAAATGACCCTGCGCAGGAAAAGGCTGACCGAAAAGAGCATCGACTTGATGGTTAACAAAATCCTGACTCACCGCCATCGCAGTCTTGGTCCACCCAAGGGACCAACTCATCCAGGAGTCGTGGAGATAACTTCCCTCTTCCGCATATTACGACGTGTTGTTCCCTTGGGTGCGTCCGTAGCCCCTGGCACCTGGGTCGAGATGATCAAGCAATTCGGCATGATGAACTGTTGGGATGAGCTTCGAACCTGTTGTCTCTGGCTTGCACGCCATTATTCGCTCAACTCAAAAACAAACAACGCTTCTCTGGAGATCATCTCTCCGTCAACATCATTGCAATCCGTCCACAGCACCCCAGTCCACCGGCATGGTAATTCCATGCTCGCGACCGTATTCAACAAGCAGATGCAAGGTGCTCTCGTCTATTGGGGGTTCCGGATGCGCGTTTCCACCAAGCGAGACGATTATAACCCCTTTGGTGTGGATGGAGAAAGGCTTGTTCCTTGGGTACGTGGTCTTGTTCTTCTTCGCGACTTAGAGCAGAACGGTGTGCGTCTCTGGGTGAGACGGGTCAGCCGAGCCTGCCGACACCGGCTTGCTGTTCTTTTTGGACGACCCCGACGCTCTAGTCGTCACATGAATCGGATGTTGCGACGGGAGAATCCATACAGTGTTGAGCGAGTCGTAGCGGACATCAACCGTGCTTGGGGACAACCACCCCTGTTCCAGGGTCGGGAATCTAGGGATATTTATCGGCTGGTGAATCCGCCCAGCTCGAAGATGTCTCAGCGCAGGACACGCCGAACCCTCTTGAGGGAAAAGAACCTACGAGGTGCTGCCTTTGTGAGTACCCGGTGATCATGTACCATATACCACCCTAGAATAGAACAACAGACTGTAATGATATACCACCTATCTCGATGAATGGGGTGCCCGGATACCTGAAACTCAGGCCGCCCGCCAAGGGCTTAGGTGAGCCGTGAAGGGACCGGGGCAACGCGGCCGCAACAAACAGCTCAAACACGGGTGGGCTTCGCCACAGGCATGGCGTGTCCCCGTCAGCGAAAAGCGAGACAGGAGAGGCCATGTCGACCCTTGTTCCTAAGAATAGGTGGGCTGGCAACGCGGCCAGACTCCGTCACCCTGAGCCTTGTCTGGACTGGCCCACTGAGGTCTAACTTTCTGATCGCTGATGACCCGTAAAGGGTGATCCAAGCCAATGGCGCGGTTGTTGCCGTGGTTCAGACGGCCATGTAGGGTGTCTTGGTAGTCCACACTTTTGATTTCTCTTATTGCTTTACGAGTGGGGTTTATTGATTATTTCTCTGCTGCATCATCCTATAATCCGAATGAAGAGTGCTTACAGTCTGGTCATCTCTCTCTTCCTCCCTTATCCCCTTCTCTCTGCATCAATAATCCATACTTGACACAGAGCTTGGGTCCAAGAAAACTGATAGCTCCGGTCTTCTTGATATCGCGTTTGACTGCGTCGCTTGTTGATCGGGCATTGCAACTATTTCCCCTGCATGTGTCTCCCGTTACTATATAACCTCTAAAAGTCTCCCCTACAGAACGCGCAATCAGCATGCTAGGACTAGGCGTGCTAGCACTTCTCCCCTTCGCAGCGGCGAAAGCTCTACGGCCGCGTACGACAGCCTGCAACAACTCCCCGGACCTATGCTCTAAATCGTACGGAGAGATTACTCACTTAGGCGCACATGACAGCCCTTTTGTGCGAGATGCATCGACAGATTACTCTACCTTTGGAGACCAGTGAGTCGGACTAGGACGCCAAGAATATTGCGGTTGTTGACAGCATCCCAGATACTACAATACCACCCTCCAGCTTGACGCTGGTGTCCGTCTTGTCACGGCTCAAGTCCATAAGTCAAATTCAGAGTGGCGCCTGTGCCACTCTAGTTGCGAGTATTTGGATGCAGGACTACTGAGCACATGGCTCTCGGATATCAAAACGTGGTTGGACTCCAATCCCAATGATGGTACGTCGTTAGGCTGCATTTACTCGCCGAACAAGTGGCTAATACATCCCGCATAACATTAGTTGTGACTATCCTGCTGGTCAATTCAGACGATGCAACAGCTTCCGACCTTCATGCGGAATTCCAAACCGCTAATATCGGCAATTACACCTATACTCCTACCTCGCAAACCTCGGCGCCCAGCTCGTGGCCAACATTGCAAGAATTGATCGATGACGGTACTCGGTTGATGACATTTGTGGCCTCTTTGGACGCTTCCAACAACACGGTAGCTCCGTATCTGATGGATGAATTCACCTTTATCTGGGAGAACCCTTACGATGTGCTCTCCTCTTCCAACTTTTCCTGCGAGCCCGACCGCCCCTCAAGCGTCAAGAACGAACTCTCCACTGCATTGTCTTCCAATCGCCTACCGTTTATGAACCACTTCCTTTACCAGGAGACCTTGGATATCGAATACCCCAATGTCAGCTATATCTCCACGACCAATGCGCCCTCGGGAGGAACAGGAAACCTTGGCGACACGGCGACCAAATGCAAAAAGGAGTACAACGGCCGCCAGCCAACCTTCATCCTTGTCGACTTCTTTGACAAGGGCCCTGCCATCGATACCGTTGATAGCTTGAACAATGTCACCAACGCCACCGGGCGGAAGAATCTGACGTCCATCAGCGTAACGAGCTCGGCCTCCACTTACTCCAATGTCTTTAAGGGCCTGGTCGAAGTTGTGCAGAAAGCCAAAGATGGGGCAAGCCCTAGTATGGGTGAGTGGATCTGGGCTGGCGGGGATTGGGGAAGTCTGCTAGGTGGCGGGATCGCTATCTAAGCTGAACACTACGGCCTTCTTCATCCCCTTTTCTCTCCCTTTTGCGGTTACTAGTATATTAAAGTGTTTTGTCATTTGCATTCGTTTCGCATTTGCGCAGTTGCAAGATCAGCGCTGGATTTGAAGTTTGGATGAGCCTCACGACATTCCTTGGCTATACATCGGGTATAAGGGCGCGGCGTTCGGATGATTCCCCCAACTTGGATAGTGTACCTACTTGATATGACCATTTTACCATGTCCATAAGCGATCGCATGTGCAAGTACAACTGCTGGATCATCTTCAAGCAATGAGAGTATATGACATTGACTCATCCCCGCTCAGTCATTCTTCAACAACTCACGCACTTTGTTCACCTTGTCCTCAAAGGACTGTTCCTTGTCGGTTCTGTGGCACCACGAGTTTCATTTAGCCCGTGTAACCGCTACAAATACAATCGAGAGAGACTACTGTCACATACCTTGACCCAACACGAATATCGGACTGAATTCGAATAATCCCCTGCTGGTGTAAGATCGTATGCGCCTGACCAATCACTTGATGAACTCTATCCCAAGGACCCTCTATCATCCGGCGAAGCGAAAAGAGACAAGGAGACCCCGTCAGCCACGGCTATATACCCGTCCAAAAAGATAGCCCAGTCACATACCCAGGGTAGTCCCGGCCGAATGCATGACGTATTTCAGGCCGGATTTCTCAATAAGGCGCTGGACATCGGCTATTTGGGCGGACACGGACGGGGACGAGGTGCCGATCTTGTATCCAGTCAGTCATTAGCGTAGTCAGTGGTCTCACACATGAGGGATCTGGGTGGTTCGTGGGGTGACCATGTGGGATGATGAGAGGCAGGACGGTGAACGCGTCACTCAGTTCGGTCAAAGCAGACCGGGTAGTGCAGAGATAGAGCTGGGTAGGAGATGCGGAGATAGTCAGGCAGCATGCAAAGCACTGCAAGGCAGGCAGCGACAGCAGGCAGAGTTGGGAATAGGGACTCACCGGGATCAAGCAGAAATCGGCGGTGCAGTGCGGGGGAGTCGGGATGGAAGATGCCTCGGCCATGGTGAACAGAGAGGGAGGGAGTGGTAATTGGCAAACTTGCAAACCGGATGCGAATCGGAATTGTGGACTTCTGATTCCCTTACTGGAGAATTACTGAACAGTTGAAGGGGAGCGAGCAGTTCAGCCAGCCAGCCAGCGAGGCCAATCTCGCCAGCGCGGGGCCCAAACGGGGAGCGGCGGAAGGGCAGTCACCACTCCGTACAAGTCGCGACTTCAATCATCCAAGCACCGATTGCCTTTCCAGTCTATCCGCATTGCAATCATGAGAGGTGCATTTGCCTCGTCGTGGTCGCAATGCCCACTGGCTTGCTTCTCTATGGTGGATTTCAATCCCACCCTCTCTCTGAGGCACCGAGCATGCCATGCACTCCACCATCCAGGATCTGTACGTTTCCCGCGGACAACTCATCAGTAACTGGGACGCAAGTATCGCGCGCGCTCTGGCTTGCGGTGGATCTACATCGATGACGATCGGATTGTGAGGTCTCACATCTGCACCAAGTTGACCATGGTCATAGCAACGGGGATTAGTGCTCCTTCGACCTTTTGCTTTTTTTAATTGCTTCCCCGGATTTTGTGCCCCGTCGACATCATCATGGTCGACTTACTAAATTTGGGTCGACGGCCGAGGAAAGACTACTGACTAGATGAGAGATACACAGATTCCGGACTGTCCCTACGGTGGGATGATGGATCTGGATCTAACGATCCTGGGGCAGATGCTAGTTCACCTAGCGAATCGTCTATCCGGTTCTCCTTGGTGACCCTCTTTTTTTTCCCCTTGCCTTTTTTCTTATTCGGCTGCTGCCCCTCTTCTATAAAGAAAAAAAATGACAACAAATGGACCGACCAAGTGGACAAAGCCAACAATGCCGGGCTGGCAAGCATGCAAAGAGTAAGACGGGAAGGCAGGAGGGAAAAGGAGGAAAAAGAGTCTGCAATGGAGCTGGACCCTTGCTTGGGTCGTCTGTCATCTGCGATTCTTCGGTCCGCCCCTCTGGAACCAAGTTAATCAAGTTAACCAACCTAGATTTATCAACCCTCCTGCCTCGTGGCTAATCTTCTATCCTCACTGGCTTCTCTGCCTGGCTCGATTGTCGCTCATCTGCGATCGAGCGCTCTTCCCGTTCTTCAGTGGCGGTTCGTTCTTCGTCGCATCCCATCGGCCGGGAGTGACGCAGCCCTGCTGGTCCGACCGTTTTTATCTTCCACTGCGCGTCGTTAGTTCGTCCCGATAGTTCACTAGCGACTGCGACAGTATCGCTCGCATGATTTGGCAGATTCGGTGACGTTCGACAAATCTATTCTTCGCGCTTCACCTCCCACCCAGTGCTTGCTCGGCTGGCCGTTTCTGACCGCCTGTTCTCGTCGCGGTGCAGCATCCAAGGCCCGGCTCTGCCGACGTCTGAGTGCCCGACGCCCTGCGTTTCAGCGCTCACCTGGACCTTTCAAGGCCTTCAGTCAGCCTTTCTTACTTTCGCCATCTACGGAGTCCTTCTTCTGATTCCAGTATTGGCTGGCTGCTCGTGTCGCATGAAGCGTCAGATGCGCCGGTTGACAACGATATCCAGGCATTTCGTGATAAATTTGGCCACCGTGATATGATTGGCATGGAAATCGCCTAAGACTCGCACGGCCAAGCGCCACGGGGCTGTAATCCCTGCACAAGGCTCACCTCCCAGATCTAGCGACACCTCCACTAGACGCAATCGGGTTGGGGGATTTTCCTCCAGAATCCCTGGGCCCATCACTTGCCGTGTGGGTGAATGAATAGGCCTTATTTCCAAGAAACGATCACCTGAGTACCGTGAAGCGCCTGTCTCATTTGTTCAGGCAGCTTATTCTCCATCTGCCACACGCCAATTGGCCAACTGTAACGAGGCTCCGTACCGGCAAGAAGCGTGAACGTTGGAGGGAATCGAAGAGAAAGGATTCGTCGACTGGCGGGCCTAGTATTTTAAAACAGCTACTCCCAGTTCTCCACGTTCAGGCTGGTGCTGTGCTGGACACTGATCCATTCCCCTGGAAGGCCCAGTGTCCATATTAAGTGATTTGCATCTACGTACATGAAAACCTGCATTTTACTTTTTCGACTGTGACTGGGGTCTGACTTGCTGCGCCTTCGGACTTTTTCCCTGCGGGACTAAACCCACGTGACCCTATACATCACGTTGCAGCGAATACCACCGAGCTGGGTCGTTTGCTACTATATTAACCGGGGTTGTAGGCACTTTTGGATGCGTCTGGCTGTGGAGTTTGTCATGGTTCTTCCCTCGCCAGATAATCATCATCGCTCGTTCTTAATCTACCCGACAAATGACAAAGCCCAATTTCCTAGAGCTCCCATTAGGAGCCCGGCTCGTCTATCTCGCCGAAGGCGGTGCCAATGTTATCTACCGAATTCTTTCTCCGGCAGAAATGGACGTTGGTCCGACAAATGACCTTCCGATAGCTGTTTCCAGCTCACCATCCAATGCATTGGATACTTTCCATGTCCCAGCCAAATTCAAGGGCAAGTTGCTCCGGCTTCGAAAAGACACGAGCGCAGGGATCTCCTATCAAGAAATTGCGCGCAATTTTGATCGATGTATACGTCCTCTTTTCAAACCAGAAGAGCTGGTTGACCAGGAGCTGGTGTATCTCCCAAAAGGGCTTGTACATCTCTGCAACGAACAGCTGCAGGCAGCGGAGCGGAACGGCCAGCGTCCAAAACGACGCCAAGGAGTGTACCTCTCCACGATCGAGCCATTCGGGCTCCTCATAACAGACATGACCACATTTAGCTGTCCAGGGACAACACTCTCCGAGTTGAAACCTAAATGGCTTCTCCAATCTCCATCCGCACCACCTAACTCTCGGAGATGCCGAACATGCGCTCTCCGCGACAAGAAAAACCAAAAAGCGCGCAAAAAAGGGGTGGCGGGAGAGGAATCCTTCTGCCCGCTGGACTTGGTATCTGACAGATTTGACAACGTGCTTCGTGCGGCCCAATTTGTGAAGGGGTGCAAAGATCGGGCGCGGCTGGCAAAGGTACTCTATCGCAATGGTACGCTGCAGAGGCTCTTGACACATCAGAAAACCTTCCAAGATGTGGGGCTCCATGGCCCACCACCGACCTCTCGAGAGAAGTCGCTTGCGATGACTCTGCGAGACTGTACCATGTTCATCAGGGTAAGTTTTCCGCTATTCGCCCGCGCCACGTGTCGCTAACCTCATCATAGATGCCACGCGACGATTCCGGACGTGTGGAGATCCGACTGGGGGATTTGGATCTCAAGACAGGGGCGGGAGGGAAAGCCCAGTATTGGCTGGACCTGGAGCAGCAGTTGATCATGGAAGACTGGTACGCAGGGGCCAAGCGCAATGTATCCGAGAGCGAGTGCGCTCAGCAGAGTCCACGGGCACATTCACAATCGTCCATATAAGCCTCACCTCATCTACATCCTGCAGCTGCAATAGCAGTAACAACGAACCGGGGATTACAGCACCCTGTTCAGTTCACCCGGGGCCTGTTTTGGTCGCCGTAATGATAGACGGCCCCTTTTATTTTTTTGATTACCTTCAAGACCTTAATACTGGTTTGTCTATATTTCGTCTTTATTTCTTCATCGCCGCATATGTATTGGGTGGAAACGTCTGGCAACGAGTTTGATGCATTTCGGTTCCGGTCCTGGCTGGGTTGTCTGTTCGCTATTTGCTGTACACTAGGAATCGCCTTTCACTATAGCATCATTGATTAATGTATACACTTACGACATACTCTTTCCCAGCTTGCCTCTCCTACACAGTAGGCATCTATCTACCAAGTATCAACCCCTACCCCCATGCTATCACACTTATCTATTCCCCACACCCCATGACGTCATCCCTAGTCCTTTAAACCCGAACACCCGAACAGGTGAATTCACCGACCGCAACCCCAGCCAGCTAATAGTAGCTAGATAAACCATGTCATAAAGCCTGGTCTGGCCAGATCACCCACAATTGACATCAGCTCGATCATTCTCGGAGGAAGTCTTAGCCACTAGGTTTAGCTCTTTGTTTTTTTTTTTTTCCCTTGGATACGAACAGCTGTCCTGGCGAAAGGATCGGGAATTTCATTAATAAGCTTTTGTTCCGTAATTCCGCGCCCCTGCTATATTATTAAGGCTGAGATGGATGGGGGGAAGGACGGTGTAATGCATTGATGATGATCAGATAATGAGGGTATATTTTCTTGGGTCTTTAGGCTTTATCTTAGCGGGTCTTGCGCTTTTATTCTACTCCGAGGTCGTGTCTATCTGTTTTCCGACTACGATTACTACTAATACTACAATGGCTGCTGCTGTCCGTCGATCGGTGTCCTCTTTCCTCAACTTGCGCATGACGCTACGTCCGCTTTCAACTGCTTTTGTTGGAGCCTCGAGACCGTTTTCTTCGACTGTGGGTGTCAACATGCCGTCTAAGATGCCTAGTTCGGGTGCGTTGGTTGATTTGGCCAAGGGTCGGCATTCGATTTATAAGTTGGGCAAGGAGAGTCCCGTGTCGGATGAGAAGATCGAGGAGCTGGTTAATCAGGCGATTCTGAATGTTCCGAGCGCGTTCAACACTCAGTCGACGAGGTTGGTTGTGCTTTTGCACAAGGAGCATGAGCGCCTTTGGGATATTGTGATGGAGTGTTTTCAGGGGTTGGTTAAGAACGGCACGCTGTCGGAGGAGATGTGGAAGGGACAGACGCAGCCTAAGCTGATGGGGATGAAGAATGGGCTTGGAACGGTGAGTGATTCTTTGCGTGGCATTGTCGCTTGGTTCTTGGGTGGATTTGCTAATTGAAGCGGAATTATTAGATCCTCTTCTACGAAGATCCGGCGCATATCAAGCCTTACTCGGAGAAATTCCCGACTTACAAGGATCAGTTTGGGCCTTGGTCTGAGCATACCAATGCCATGCATCAGTATTTCCGTATGTGTTGTCCGTTGGTTTCCCTTGGATTGTGGTACTGACGAGGAGAACAGTCTGGATCGGTCTCGAGTCCCTTGGCTTCGGTGCCAACCTGCAGCATTATAATCCGCTTATTGATTCCGCTGTGGCCAAGCAGTGGGACGTTCCGACTGAGTGGAGACTCATCTCTCAGCTGGTGTTTGGTAGCCCCGAGGCAGAGGGGCAGGAGAAGCCGAAGAAGCCGGTGGAGGAGCGTGTGAAGATCTATGGAAAGTTGTGAATGGTGTCGATAGACATCGTCTTGGGTCCGTTGTACTAGATCGTGAGTTTGTGAGTTAGCGCAGCATCATTCTAGTTTCCTTGTGTTATACCATAGCAGAGCATACTCCGTATTGTGATAGATGCTGTAAAATGGGACCAGGGGAAGTTGTGTCTGCGTCGAAGCTATCGTCTCAGGCGCATTCGGACGGCCCAGTTGGGGAGCCATCGTTGATAGACTGGTAGAGTCAGTAGAGGATATATTTAGCTTCATAAGTCATGGCTTACTTCCTTCTCGAAATGAGTCTCATAGCAGATTGTCGTGTGTGTCGAGAATAAGATTGAGAAAGGGACGGGATTGGGTTGGTCTGACAGGGCGCATGACGTCGGTTGTTGGATTGCCCTCTCGACCTTAGCCTTTATCTAGATTTCAATATTGTCCTCAACTGATCTTCTCAATCCATGATAATAAAATTCCGACGTCGCTCAAATCTAGAAGCACAATTGAGAATCGAACTATAGAACATCAAAATATACAGTCAGGCAGCAGAAAACCACCCCATCATCATGCCAACACTCCTTCCCATCTCAGCTGCCCTGGAGGCCTTTCCTCCTGCAAGCATCGCATTTACTTCCTTCCAAATAGTACTGCTCGCCGGTCGAGTCATGAACATTGAATCACTTAAGATGCCTCAATCTCTCGATTGACCATCTCCATTCCTCTCTTCAACCCCATCCCCTCAATCCCTATCATTATCGCCAACAACCCTATTCTTATATCCCATATAAGACCCACCACCATGCTCCTAACCACTCTCCAATTCCTCCTCCCCACAATTCTCACCCTCCTCCAACCCTCCCACGGCCAGCCAGTCAACCAAACAGGCCAGACCCAGTCCGTCCCCTACGCCACGATCCTCACTCACTGCACCGCCCCCGGGACCATCGCCCTCACCTTCGACGATGGACCCTACACCTACACCCCCGCGCTCCTGGACCTTCTCAGCGAATACGGCGCCCGATCCACCTTCTTCGTGAACGGCTACCGACTGACCGAATACACCGACGTCCTGCAGCGCACCTTCAAAGAAGGCCACCAAGTCGCGTCCCACACGTAACTCCCCCCTCCCCATTCCCCCATCCCAATCTCTACTCCCCAACCAACCAATCCCACAGATACAGCCACAAGCACCTCCTCTCCCTCGACTACGCCTCGATCGTCAACGAAATGAGCTCTCTAGAGACCCTATTCCGAAACGTCCTCGGGGTGGTACCAACCTACATGCGACCCCCGTACCTGGAAGTCGACCAGAGGGTATTGGGCGTGATGGCGGAACTCGGATATCATGTTATCAGTGCGAGTGTGGATACCAAGGACTATGAGAATAATGATCCGTGGTTGATTGATAAGAGTGTGAGGAAGTTTGTGGATGGGGTGAATGCAGGTGGGTCGATTGTGTTAGCGCATGATACCCATGCTCAGACGGTGTTTACCTTGGCGAGGGCGATGTTGGAGGAGGTCACAAAGAGGGGACTAAAGGGTGAGTTTCTTGATCTTTGGGGGGTTCCGGTGGTGGTGATTGACGATTCATGCTAACTGATGGGTTTAGCTACGACGGTGGCCGATTGCTTGGGGGATCCGGTAGAGTCTTGGTATCGTTAGGGATGTTTAGGGTATAGAATGACTCGTGCTTAGTTTATATGTGAGTTAAAGTGGTCGTTGAGTGGTTGCTCCTCTTCGTAGGTATAGTAGCTGAGTTGACTCAGATATACTCCGTACGGAGTACTAGCCAGTGGAATATGCAATTAAATATATAATTATAAGCAACCCAAACACCCGCCAGTCTAACCAATGCAGAGCCTGAATCAATCCCCAACACCTCGCAATGCAATACAGCAAAACCAACCCCAATTTCATATGCATCAAAAGAAATCCTCCTCTCCCAACCACTGCGTATCAATGGCATACGCCACCAAATCCGCCGCACAGCACATATCCTCATGTCCATTCTCCAAATCCAGCAGTTCCAAAACAGTATGCAATCGATCTTCCAACGTCCTCTTCAACTGCGCGATATATTCCTGAGTCGCGGCCGTGACTCGCGGCTTGTTGTATTCTTGCTTCTTTCCCAATGCAAGCTTCGTAATGGTCTTGTTAGGGGAGCATGGTGCAAGAGGTTGTCTGGGGGTTGACGGTGTTGAGGTTGTTGGCTCGCTCTTCCTGTTCTTAAGGAGGGATTTGAGAAGAAAGATGAGCCAGACGAGGTTGGTTCGTGGGGCGTATTCGGTCCAGATGCCGGGGATGTCGGGGCATTTTTCGGTTTGAAGGGGGTCGCCGTGGTAGAGTTGGGCGCGCATGCTGGTTTGGGTTGTGGTGTTAGTTGGGCTGGGCTGGGTACTTGGTGGAGAGGGAGGGGAGGGAATAGGGGTACGTACTGTCTGTAGGTGTTTCGTAGCATGATTTCGTCTTCATCTCGACCGATGGCGTCGAAGATTTGTTTCTTGTCGAGGTCGGAAGAGGCGACTTCGACGAGCTCGGTTTCTTCGCCGATCCGTAGCTCAGCGCGGGAAAGGGAGTAGTCGATGATGGTGGTTTCTAACGTGCTGAGCCCGAAACCGCTGGTAAATGACTGACTTATGATTTCGTGGTCGGTGGGCGGATCCATGTGGCCTTCGGGGCGGGTACTTCGTATGCAGACGTTACCGAGGTGGAGATCTCGGTGCTGGTTTATGTTAGTGACCTGATGTCCTTCTAATGTTGCTGGGATGGGCTCGTACCTCGAACAATGCATACTCTTCGGCTCGCGCAAGTGCCATCGCGACTCCCCAGAAGATGTCATAGATCTGAAAGATTGATGACCAGGCGAACTTTTCCAGCTCGCAGCCAGCGTCGTCCATTTCGATGATCGCCCAGAGTTGCGAGTCAGGGTAAGCTCGTTTGCTGGACGGGTTCGGGTTCAAACAGTCGTCCTTGGTCCTTTTGTAGTGATCCCATGCCTTTTGGAAGGATTCGGGGAACCGTCCCTGAACGACGTGAATCTCCCGGAAGCGAGCAAACCCAGGAATTGGGTCCAGGTACTTGAGCATTTTGACCTCCGACACGATTTCTTCGATACTCGTAAACTTCTTCGAACCAGGGCCGCTCTGAGCGCGCAGAGGGACCACCTTGAACACGCCATCGCCGTAGGCCTTCAAACGTGCGAGCTTGGATTTGGACATTTCCTTCTTGCACAACTCTTCCCGTAGACGTAGTTTGTAGACTTCTCCGTAGGAACCCTCTGCGATTTTCACCACCTCGAGCAAGTTACCAGCACGGGCGGCCCATGACCCAAACTTTTGGACGCTCTGTGCGGCAACCGGCGATAGCGCTTCATTTAGAATCGACTGAACGTAGGAATTTGCTTTCTCATCCGTCACACATCCGGACGATACTCGGGGCGCTGGCTTATCCTTCCTTGTTGATCGTCGACCGCCCTCGGTGGTGCCTTCGGGAGCCTGTTTCCGTCTTCGGGGTCTGTCGATAGCTACCTTCGGGCTTATTCTCACTTCGACCATTGTCTCGTACTTTGTCTCTTCCTTGGGGTCGGACCCTGAAGAAGACTCCTCGGCCGGGATCTGCTCGTCTTGGGGTTCACGATCCGGGGTATGTGTCGCTTCCGGCGCAGGTTCTTCATGCTTCAATTCGTCTGTTTGAATGACCTTTATTTCACTTCGCTCTTCCTCTCCAACTCTCGTTTCTTGGTGTTCGGGGACATCTGGTTCCTGAGCCGCATATTCCTCCTCTATCGTAACCACGGCCAACTTCTCCCGTAGACCATCCACAGCCTCTTGAACCACCTTTCTGTCTTCCTTTTCCAGGGACTTGGCCGGGCTTCGCTGGTCGAAAACTGCTCGGGGAGCATCCGCTTTTCGCTTTCCGTAGACTTTTCTCTGTGCGGCCGTGCGTGTTCTGGTTGTCGGTCTCGAATTCCATCTTCCAGGGGTTGTGTTGCCGGTCGCAACGACAGGCGAGGATGGAGATTGCATGATGGCGGCAAGTCGGGAGAGTCGAGTCTTTCAAATCGAATTGGTTCCAGAGGCTCTATGAGCCTAGCGCCCGCGTATACTGAAGAATGTGGTCAAGATTGGCAAGTACAGAAGCTCCGGCGAGATTCCGCGGAGGCCACTGATGCTTACTGGCCTATTGATGCCTTTCCTGATGCGGCATAGTGGCTTGGTTGCTGGGGTAAGCTCTGCTTATGTAAGTACATCGTCAGTGACATTTCGATGACCCCCGAGAAAGGGGCTTTGATTATGGAATGCTTGTTAGACGATTGATGATGGATCGTTAAATGATAATGACTATCGGATTTCATTGGTATCCGGAAGAGCTGGCTGATATTCTTTTGGCAGGACTAGATGTGTCATGGCGCTTCTCTACTCCGGACTCGGATGATGTATTTTGGTAGCTCGAGTTGAGGCAGGTTTTTCATGGTACCAAGCTCTTGGTCGGCGTCATAAAACCTTAAGAGATCTACGATGAGCTGCAGCCTTTGGTTAACTAACTGGAGGTTTGCTGTAGACTTTTGTGTATTTTGTACCATGTGATCGAGGGGCTATAGACTACACAGCACGGAGTAGGTACTCCGTACTCCGTAGAGGGGCTGGAATGGCCGGGTTGAAAGCGCCTCGGCAAGCTCGTGTGTCGGAGGCTTTCCGTGGTTTGCTCTGCAAAAGACTTCGGGGGGCATTCACCTGCCGCATTGGGACATTGAGCGCAATGACTCTCTCCCAGACTAGTCCAAGACTGCTGCACCCCTGATGGAAGGTGGGTGTTAGTATTATGTATTGACATGCATACTCCTAGTTTCCAGTCCCGTTCATAACCTAGGAGAAACATCGATCGACTCCGGACCTGAGTACCCCGTACTCCGTAAATAGATTATGGAGTTTCGAGGGACGGGTGGACCGGATAGGATTCCACTGCTTCTGGCCCGTCAGCCCAGCACGGGCCTGACAGCAAGATTGCGAGGATCCAGTCACGACGGGAGGAATGATACGGAGTGCTGGAGGGATGGAAAGGAGATGGATGATGCACCACGACGGGTAGGCGGATGAATGACATGGACCCATCGGCCTGGGAAGCATGACGATCGTGCCCTCATGACGCGCGACGACAGGCCCCTAGCCGGAGGAGATCGGAAGTTGGAGAATTGAGGGAGCCAGAGGAAGCTGTGCTGCTATTGTAATTTTGCCGGTGCAGCGGCTTACTAGTGCATACCGGCATTGTGCGGTGACGTTATGCCTTCCTCTTTGGAACTTCTTTTCATTGCCAGCCTCACAAGGAATCCCACGGCCTGACCCTCATCAGGCATGCATTTCCAGCACCCTCGAGGTCGATAGCGTAGGATTCGAGACCCGAGTAAATCCATAGATCATTTGGACCGATCTCTCCTTTACAGAAGAAACATCCGATCAAAATGACAGGAAAAGAACCAACCCAACGTTGCCGGGGGCTGTCGCGTAGATCACGCGAGCGCAACACCACTAACCCGTAACCACTAACTGGCCGGGCCCTCGGGATTCCTCGCCTTCTTTTTTCTTTCCATCCGCCGCCCTTTTCATCTTTTCCCTTCATTCCGGCTTATCGGCGCATCAACCCTTCCTCGGCCACCCCTCTCTTCTACACCTCCACCACCTCCTCACAGCCGTTTCCCTTCGACCTATTTCCCTTATTTTCCGCCGCCGCCGTCGTCGTTATCGACTTTCCTCCATTTTCCTCCATGTCGCCGCCTCCGTTGAGATAAACCACCCATCATCTGAATGACCTGCGATGGCGTTCAACTTCAACTGGTCGCCGTTAATGGCGGACGCGAGTTTTTACACTCGCGCCCAGGAGCTGTTAACCGCCGCTCTCAATAAATCGCCAAAACCGCCCATCATTGTGGACGACATCATTGTCACCGAACTCAATCTCGGCTCCATCCCGCCCGAGCTGGAGATCTTGGAAATCGGAGACCTGGCCGAGGATCGCTTTCGAGGCATCTTTAAGATGTCCTATACTGGCGACGCCTTTTTGACCCTGAAGACCCGGGTCCAAGCCAATCCGCTCAATACCTATCTCCTCACCAGACCGTCTTTTGCAACTCCCTTGCCTGTCGCTGCAGCGTATGTGTTGGATTCTCCGGAACGCAACCACGCGCATCCTTGCTGACTTGTTTGCTCTTAAATTGCAGAACCCCTCTCACTATCCCCCTTCAAATCACGTTATCCGATTTTAAGCTGTCTGGCTTCGTTATATTGGTGTTTTCGAAGCAAAAAGGCATTACGGTCGTCTTCCGAAATGATCCCCTTGAGTCACTCAAGGTCTCGTCAACGTTCGACTCCATCCCATTCGTGCGCGACTTCCTGCAAAGAGAAATAGAAGGCCAACTTCGGGTTTTGTTCATGGACGAACTGCCCGCCATCATCCATCGTCTATCTCTTCGCCTGTGGGTCCCAGAATACCGGGCCGGAGAGGAAATGGCGAACCAGGCCACCGACGCCGCAGGTGAAGGCCCTGGTCAGGATCCCTTGGCCAGTCCGCCTCAGGACCCTGTGGATGCTTTGGGGAACGCTTTGGACGAATCGGAGATCGCATCGCTTTCATTGGATTCCTCAGTCGAAACACACTCTCTGTTTTCTCAAAAGAATCTTCTACGCCTGGCCGCCCTCACGGATTCTCAGCGAACGCTATCACTTTTTACCCCGTCTATCCAGGAGGTGGTTTATCGCGCGTGGACTTCGCCTTCGGATGCAGGCGATGTTGCTGGAAGTGTAACGTCTCCCTTGAGCCCCGCCCTTTCTCGGACCCACTCCCAGGTTGGCGGTATGTCTTCCTTCCATGATACAGCCAGTATGGTGTCTACGCATAGCCGGTCGTCAGCAAACACGCACACTTTCAGCAGCTATGGGTTGAACTTAGGAGCCGGCCGTCACTCGAAGTCCAATGCGAGGAGGCGGAAGAAGCGTGTGGTGGATCTGCGTCGTCCCAAGACAACTGAAGACGCCGCAAGTGTGAGCGGCGAAAGCACTTTCACAGACACCACCAGTGCGCCATCCGTCTGCTCGGCTCCTCTGCCAGTGGTCAGCGAACAGACCGATGACCCAGTTACGCCTCCGTTGTCCCCGGATAGTGGACTTCACCTTCCACCAATCCCCGAACGACACCGCATGAGCATTTCCAGACCTATGCCGCCGCGCCGTGACATTGCGACTGAAATGTTGCGTGAGTCCGGGGAGTCGTCTGCACAGCCGGTTCGTCATCCGGCAGCTGACATCGATGCTACTCCTCGGGTTGCTGTACACCCCTACATTGCTGCTCAGCGGGAGAAAGAGAAGCGAGAAACTGAGGCTTCGCGCCAGCTCCCTTCAAAGGCGCTGCCATTTACCGACACGAAGCCGACATCTAGCATCGTTGACCAAGCGCTGGTTGAGAGGCTGGCAGGAGAAATTGCACGTCGCATGCGGGACGAGAAATTGACTTCAGGTAATTCCTGCAGCTCGTTTTGGGACCGGCTCAGCCATGATGATGCCCCTCCAGCGTACGGTCAGTGACTGCGATGGCGCCGGGGGCGTCTTTGTACTCTTTTATCTTCACCCATTCTTTTCTCAGAGGCTATGCAGCTGTTTTCAGTGCAATCCTCCCAGCTCCAGCCAGCCTGGAGCAGTTGATGACCGATACGACATTGCATTTTTAATTCTGGCTGTCTTTTTACTGTGCTTTTATTTGTTTTCCAAGCGGGCTTTAGAACTTTGTATATTGATTGGACTGTACCCTAAAAGAATCCGGCGTGTTTTGTGTGCTTTTACTTTTACTGTGCGAGCGACCTGCTTCTGAGGGATACCACTTCGCTCACTGACTATCATTCATTGTGTTCCTACCCTACTCTCCTTTGTTCTCTCTTTCTCTGTTAGTTGTCTGTTTGGCCTGGGATCTGGACTGGAATCACGCAATCGAGGGGAGGAGTAAAAATTGACGGGCACGTATGGGTTGCCCTGCTGAATTGCCGTAGAGTTTCGAGCAATGCCACTGTATATTTTGATACAATTGCTAGTCATAATCTGAAGTGTCATAATAATCCGATCCCCACGATCTGGCGGGCGAGCCCTTATCTTTGGGGGAAGATGATGGCTGGCGGTCGGCTCCACCGTGGCTCCGATCGGTTTTGCGACGAACGTCAACCATTTAACTGCCGTTCGCTTCCCTCTTCCTCTCTTCCTTTCTCCGCCACGTCGCCAGTTCCCTGCCCGTCAGCTCCAGTCCGTCCAATTCCCCTCCCATCGTCATGGCGGGCCTGTTCAAGAACGTCTTCGGCGGTTCCCAGTCCTCGAACCCTGCCAAGGTCGACGATGGTAAGCTTCACTTTCCCACACCTCAACCCCAGCTTTACCGGCCCTTCCCCAGCAAAACCCCCCATTGTTTCCCCAACCGCAGCTCATCCACTCCTCTAACCTCATCCATCCAGACTTCGCCGACTTCGTCGAAGCCCCGAACCCATCCCCGGCGTCCCTCGTGGCCGGCTCCTCCTCGACCCCAGCCCTGAACACCCAAGGCGTGGACTCAATCACCCCGGTCCCCTACACAAAATGGTACCGGGTCTGGGAGCGGACCTCCCCGCGTGACTTCATGCAAGAAGCGACCGTGATGCCAGTGATCCTCCTGATCATCCTCTTCCACTTCTGGGGCACGCGCAAGAACCGCCGCAAGGCGCGCGACTGGGCGCAAGCTCACGCTTCTACTCTTTCCAGCGAATTCGCCGTTGTCGGATTCCACGGCCCCCAACAAGAGCTGACCGTCCCGGACTCCGACTCTCTGCTCAAGGAACGCTCCGCCCAGGAATTCTCCTCCTACGCGACGGGTCGGCAGAACGTGGCGTTCGTGGACGTGGCTATCAAGCTCCCTAAGCGGTATAACCCTGTTACGTTCTGGGCGGAGCATGTCATGGGCTTCTTGTTTGAGAGCTGGTCGGCACCTACGGAATCTTACGAGGCTACGGCCTATACCTTTGACGGCAAGGAGAAGGATGTGGTGCCTCTGCCTGCTAATGACAAGTCCTCGTTGAAGGTTAACAACTCTACCTATGATGGATTCATTTGGGCTGTTGTGCACAAGAACTACATGCGCAAGTTCCGTCAGGACCGCTATGATGCCAGCATGACTTTCACTCGGGATAACAACAAGCTGCCCAACTGGGTTACTGTCATGACTGAGAGTGCGGAGATCACCGATGCGGTGCTTACCAATGAGCTGGTCCAGGCTATTGAGAAGGCCGGCAACGATTTCAAGTACTTGATTGTTACTGATCAGCCGGTTGATAAGCCTTTGAAGTGAGTCCGATTCGATCTATTTG